>NC_059158.1:52164064-52244178 GCF_019923935.1 Bubalus bubalis | reverse complement strand
GCCTAGATGAGGTCTCTTTTTTCCTGCAGTGACTCGAGAGCAATCCCCAACTCTCCCTCGCAACTCGAATGGAAGACTGGACTTCCCTGGGCCAACAGAAGAGGAAGCCTGAATTTCCCGTTGTAACTCAAGAATCCCGCCACAACTCGAGAAAAACCACGTCGTTCCCTCTTCATCGCAAGATGCGGCCATTGCCGCTACAGCGTCTCAAAAGAAGTCTTACGTTCCATCTTGAAGTGCGATACGGTACTTGGCACCTTTGATGCGACCCCAAAAGTTCCCCAACACACTGGTCTCACTGGAGGGGAACACCGAGGTTCCCGGCATCACCTCATCTGTGCCCCTTCTCCCCTCCTGATCGAGACAGGAGGGTCGATTCCCCTGCTTTGTCTGCAAGGGGTTCCGACCTTCCCGGCGCACCTCAGGATGAGGCCGGTCTCACTAGGAAATTCGAGACGTAGCCTGGTGGGTGGTGCCACATGCGGAAAGACCCCGATTTCCCGGTCCGCTCTTAATAAGAACCCGATGCCAGGACACCTCTTCGAAAGCAAACCTGTGGATGAATGCACAACACGAAGGGGTACTGACATCCCCATGCATAGTACGGAAAAACACGCAGATTCCAAACACAGATCGACAAGTGTCCTGTCATCCCTTGAAGAACTAGAGAGGCATGCGGAGTTCCGTTCCTCCACACAAGAGAAGGCCTGACTCTCCTTTCCCAACTCTGCAGGGACCGTGCGATCGGAGTCAGAAATGTAGATGAACCTGACGGTTCCTGCATCAACTCGAATGAGGCCCTCTTCCATTGCGCCATACCCAGTGGAGTCCCGAGAGGCCCCTCCCAACTCCACAGTATCCCTGACTTCTCAGAGGCACCCTCAGAAGCTCTCTGCGGTCACTGGCACAAGTCGAGTGAACCCAGGGTTTCCTGCTGCATTCTGAGAAAGACCTCGAGAGTCCCTCTTTACCGCGTCTTGAGGCCCGATACCCTACCATGACTGGAGAGCAATGACGCATTCCCCTCGCCACGCCCATGGAAACCTAACTTCCCTGGCGCCACACGAGAGGCTCCCTGCGCTCCCCGTCCTACCTCATGAAAAACCCACACTGGCACCGCCGCTCGAGAAAACTCACGAGACGCCCCCGTCATCGTAAGATGAGGGCCTTCTTTCCTACATGACCTAGAGAGCAATCCCGAGTCCACTCTCCAAACTCCACTGGAGGCCTGACTCCCTTTAGGCCACTCAGTAGCCTCCAAGAGATACACGTCGCTACTCTAGAGGAGAGCGGAGTCCGTTGCTTCCCCTCGAGCCGAGGCCTGACTACTTGGGTGAGTCTGGAATGGGATCCCGAGATCCGTGTCGCCCCTGTAGAGGAAAACTCGGTCCTGGACACAAGCCTAAATGAGGTCTTTTTTGTCCTGCATTGACTCAAGTGCAATCCCCAGCTCTCCCTCGCAACTCGAATGGATGATTGGACTTCCCTGGGCCAACACAAGAGGAAGCCTGTATTCCCCGTTGTAATTCGAGAATCCCGCGGCAACTGGAGAAAAACAACGTGGTTCCTCCGTCATCGAAATATGAGGCCCCTGTCAGCTATAGCGTCTCCAGGGAAGTCCCATGTTCCGTCTTGAAGTGTGAAACGGTACTTGGCACCCTTGATGCGACCCCCAAATTTCCCTGACACCCCGGTCTCACTCGAGGAGAACATGGAGGTTCCCAGCACTGCTTCAGCTGAGCCTCTTCTCCCCTCCTGATGGCGACAGGAGGGTCGATTCCCCTGCTTTGTCTGGAAGGGGTTCCCAGACTTCCCGGCGAACCTCAGGATGAGGCCAGTCTCACGAGGGAATTCGAGACGTAGCCTCGTGGGTTGTGCCACATGCCGAAAGACCCCGATTTCCTGGTCCGCTATTGATAAGATCCCGATGCCTGGTCACCTCTTTGAAGGTAACCCTGTGGATGAAGGCACAACACGAAGGGGCACTGACACCCCTGTGCATCGTCCCCAAAACCGCAGGTTCCACATACAACTCGACAGGTGGCCTGTCATCCCGTGAACAACTCGAGAGGCAAGCGGAGTTCCATTACTCCACACAAGACGAGGTCTGACTCTCCTGTCCCAACTCTGCAGGGACCCTGCGATCTGAGTCAGAAATGGAGAGGAACCCTGACGTTACTGCCTCAATCCGAGATTAGGTCCTCTTCAATTGCACCAGTCCCTGTGAAGTCCCGAGAAGCCCCTCTCAACTCCACAGTATCCCTGACTTCTCAGAGGCACCCCGCTAAGCTCCCTGAGGTCATGGGCACAAGTCGAGGGAACCCAGGGTTTCCTGCCACACCCCGAGAAAGACCTCGAGAGTTCTTCTTCGAAGCGTCTTGAGGCTCGATTCCCCTACCATGACTCGAGAGCAATGAGGAGCTCCCCCTCGCCACGCCCATGGAGACCTGACTTCCGTGGCACCACAGGAGACTCCCTCAGCTCCCCGTCCTATCTCGTGAGAAACCCCAACCAGGCACTGCACCTTGAGAAAACCCACGAGATGCCCCCGTCATCGCGAGATGAGGGCCTTCTTTTCCTGCATGGCCTAGAGAGCAATCCCGAATCCTCTCTCCAAACTCCACAGGAGGCTTGACTCCATTTAGGCCACTCTTGGGCTCCAAGGGATACCCGTCGCGACTCGAGAGGAGAGCGGAGTCCATTCATTCCCTTCGAGACGAGGCCTGACTCCCCGGGTGAGTCTGGAATGCAACCCCGAGATCCCTGTCGCCCCTGGAGAGAAAAACTCGGTCCTGGACACAAACCTAGATGAGCTCTATTTTGCCCTGCAGTGACTCGAGAGCAATCCCCAGCTCTCACTTGCAACTCGAATGGAAGATTGGACTTCCCTGGGCCAACACAAGAGGAAACCTGTATTCCCCGTCGTAACTCGAGAATCCCGCCGCAACTCGAGAAAAAACACGTGGGTCCCCCGTCAGCGCTAGATGAGGCCCTTGCCCACTACAGCGTCTCAAGAGAAGTCCCAGGTTCCGTCTTGAAGTGCGAAACGGTACTTGGCACCCTTGATGCAACCTGAAAAGTTACCCGACTTACCAGTTTCACTCAAGGGGAACACCGAGGTTCCCGGCACGACTTCATCTGAGCCCCTTCTCTCCTCCTGATCCCGAAAGGAGGGTCGATTCCCCTGCTTTGTCTGGAAAGGGTTCCCGACCTTTCCTGCGCACCTCAGGATGAGGCCGGTCTCACGAGGAAATTCGAGACGTAGCCTCGTGGGTGGTGCAACATGCTGAAAGACCCCGATTTCCCGGTCCGCACTTGAGGAGAACCCGATGCCCAGACACCTCTTCGAAGGCAAACCTGTGGATGAAGGCACAACACGGAGGAGCACTGACGCCCCCGTGCATCTCCGAAAAACATGCAGGTTCCACACACAGCACGAAAAGAGGTGTCATCCTTGAACAACTTGAGAGGTAAGCGGAGTTCCATTCCTCCGCAGAACACGAGGCCTGAGTCTCCTGAGCCAACTCAGCAGGGACCCTGCGATCCGAGTCAGATCCAGCGCCAGGAAGTCAGGAGCAGAACCCTGAGGTTCCTGCCTCAACTCGAGATGAGGCCCTCTTCCATTGCACCAAACCCAGAGGAGTCCCGAGAGGCCCCACCCAACTCCACAGTATCCCTGACTTCTCAGAGGCACCCTGAGAAGCTCCCTGAGGTCACCGGCACAAGTAAAGGGAACCCAGGGTTTCCTGCCGCAACCCTAGAAAGACCTCGAGAATCCTTCTTCAACCCGTCTTGAGGCCCGATTCCCCTACCCTGACTCGAGAGCAATGACGCGCTCCCCCTTGCCCCGCCCATGGAGACCTGACTTCCCTGTTGCCACACGAGAGGCTACCTGAGCTCCCTGTCGTACCTCGTGAGAAACCCAACACTGGCGCCGCAGCTCGAGAAAACCCACGAGACGTCCCCGTCATCTCGAGATGAGGGCCTTCTTTTCCTGCATGGCCTGGAGAGCAATCCTGAGTCCTCTCTCCAAACTGAAGAGGAGGCTTGACTCCCTTTAGGCCACTCAGTGGGCTCCAAGAGATCCGCGTCGCGACTCAAGAGGACAGCGGAGTCCTTTGCTTCCCCTCGAGACGAGGCCTGACTCCCCGGGGGAGTCTGTAATGCAACCCCGAGATCCCTGTCGCCCCTGGAGAGGACCATTGGGTGCTGAACACAAGGCTAGATGAGGTGTCTTTTGCCCTGCAGTGACTCGAGAGCAATCCCCAGCTCTCCCTCGCAACTCGAATAGAAGATTGGACCTCCCTGGGCCAACACAAGAGGAAGCCTGAATTCCCAGTAGTAACTCGAGAATTCCGCCTCAACTCGAGAAAAACCACGTGGTTCCCCCGTCATCGCAAGATGAGGCCCTTGCCCGCTCCAGCGTCTCAAGAGAAGTCCCACGTTCTGTCTTGAAGTGCAAAATGATATTTGGCACCCTTAATGCTACCCCAAAAGTTCCCCGACATACGGGTCGCACTCGAGGGGAACACCGAGGTTCCCGGCACCACATCATCTGAGCCCCTTATCCCCTCCTGATCGCGACAGGAGGGTCGATTCCCCTGCTTTGTCTGCAAGGGGTTCCCGACCTTCCCCGCGCACCTCAGATGAGGCTGTCTCACGAGGAAATTCGAGACGTAGCCTCGATGGTGGTGCCACATGCCGAAAGACCGCGATTTCCCGATCCGCTCTTGATAAGAACCCGATGCCCAGACACCTTTTCGAAGATAGTGTGGATAAAGAACAACACGAAGGGGCACTGACACCCCCGTGCATCGTCCGGAAAAGACCGCAGGTTACTCATACAGCTCAACAAGTGCCTGTCACCCAGTGAACAACTCGAGAGGCAAGCGGAGGTCCATTCCTGCACACAAGACGAGGCCTGACTCACCTCTCCCAACTATGCAGGGACGCTGCGATCGGAATCAGAAATGGAGAGGAACACTGAGGTTCCTGCCTACACTCGAGATGAGGCCCTCTTCCATTTCACCAAACCCAGTGGAGTCCCGAGAGGTCCTTCCCAACTCCACAGTATCCCTGACTTCTCAGAGGCACCCGGAGAATCTCCCTGAGGTCACTGGCACAAGTCGAGGGAACCCAGGTATTCTTGTCGCGACCCAAGAAAGACCTTGAGAGTCCTTCTTCAACGCGTCTAGAGGCCCAATTCCCCTACCATGACTCGAGAGCAATGACGCGCTCCCCCTCGCCTCGCGCATCGAGACCTGACTTCCCTGGCGCCACACAAGAGGCTCCCTGAGCTCCCCGTCGTACCTCCTGAGAAACCCACACAGGCGCTGCAGCTCGGTAAAACCACCGAGACCCCCCTGTCTTCGTGAGATGAGGGCCTTCTTTTCCTGTATGTCCTGGAGTGCAATCCCGAGTCCTCTCTCCAAACTCCACAGGAGGCTTGACTCCCTTTAGTCCACTCAGTGGGCTCCAAGAAATACCCGTTGCGACTCGAGAAGAGAGAGAAGTCCTTTGTTTCCCCTCGAGACGACGCCTGACTCCCGGTTGAGTCTGGAATGCAACCCCGAGATCCCAGTCATCCCTTGAGAGGAACATTAGGTCCTGGACACAAGCCTGGATGAAGTCTCTTTTGCCCTGCAGTGACTCGAGCGCAACCTCCAGCTCTCCCTCGCAACTCGAATGGAAGATTGGGCTTCCCTGGGCCAACACAAGAGGAAGCCAGAAATCCCCTTCGTAACTCGAGAATCCCGCCGCAACTCGAGAAAAACCACGTGTTTCCAACGTCATCGCAAGATGAGGCCCTTGCCTGCTATGGCGTCTCAAGAAAAGACCCACGTTCCGTCTTGAAGTGCGAAACGGTACTTTGCACCCTTGATGCGACACCAAATGTTCCCGGACACGCCGGTCTCACTCGACGGGAACACCGAGGTTCCCGCACCACTTCATCTGAGCACCTTCTCCCCTCCTGTTTGCGACTGGAGGGTCTATTCCCCTGCTTTGTTTGGAAGGGGTTCCCCACATTCCCGGCACACCTCAGGATGAGGCCGGTCTCACGAGGAAATTCGAGACGTAGACTCGTGGGTGGTGTCACATGCCGAAAGACCCCGATTTCCCGGCCCACTCTTGAGAAGAACCTGATGCCCGGACACCTCTTCGAAAGCAACCCTGTGGATGAAGGCACAAAACGAAGGGTCACTGACACCCCCATGCATCATTTGGTAAAACCCGCAGGTTCCACACACAGCTCGACAAGAGGCCTGTCATCCCATGAACAACTCGAGAGGCAAGCAGAGTTCCATTCCTCCACTCAAGACGAGGCCTGACTCTCCTGTCCCAACTCTGAAGGGACCCTGCGATCGGAGTCAGAAATTGAGAGGAACCCTGAGGTTCCTGACTCCACTCGAGATGAGGCCCTCTTCCATTACACCAAAAACAGTGGAGGCCCGAGAGGCCCCTCCCAAATCCACAGTATCCCTGACTTCTCAGAGGCACCCTTAGAAGCTCCCTGAAGTCACTGGCACAAGTCGAGGGAACCCAGGGTTTCCTGACGCAACCCGAGAAAGACCTCGAAAATCCTCCTTCAACGCGTCTTGAATCCCTCTTCCCCAACCATGACTCGAGAGCAATGACGCGTTGCCCCTCGCCACGCAGATGGAGACTTGACTTCCCTGGCGCCGCACGAGAGGCTCCCTGAGCTCCCCGTCATACCTCGTGAGAAATCCCACACTGGCGCCCCAGCTCGAGAAAACCCACGAGACGCCCCTGTCATCGCGAGATGAGGGCCTTCTTTTCCTGCATGGCTTGGAGAGCAATCCCGAGTCCTCTCTCTAAACTTCACAGGAGGCTTGACTCGCTTTAGGCCACTCTGTGGGTTCCAAGAGATACCCGTCGCAACTCGAGAGGAGAGCAGAGTCCTTTGCTTCCCCTCGAGACGAGGCCTGATTCCCCGGGTGAGTCTGGAATGCAACCCCGAGATGCCTGTCGCCCATGGAGAGGAACATTATGTCCTGGACACAAGCCTAGATGAGGTCTATTTTGCCCTGCAGTGACTCGAGCGCAACCCCCAGCTCTCCCTCGCATCTCGAATGGAAGATTGCACTTCCCTGGGCCAACACAAGAGGAGGCTGAATTACCCGTCGAAACTCGGAAATACCGCCGCAACTCGAGAAATACCACGTGGTTTCCGCGTCATCACAAGATGAGGCCCTTGACCGCTACAGCGTCTCAAGTGAAGTCCCACGTTCCGTCCTGAGGTTTGAAATGGTACTTGACACCCTTGATGCGACCCCAAAAGTTCCCCGACATACCGGTCTCACTGGAGGGGAACACCGAGGTTCTGGGAACCACTTCATCTGAGCCCCTTCTCCTCTCCTGATCGCGTCAGGAGGGTCGATTACCCTGCTTTGTCTGGAAGGGGTTCCCCACCTTCCCGGCACACTTCAGGATGAGGCCGGTCTCACCAGGAAATTAGAGACGTAGCCTCGTTGGTCATTCCACATGCAGAAAGACCCCGATTTGCCGATCCGCTCTTGATAAGAACCCGATGCCGGGACACCTCTTCGAAGGCAAACCTGTGGACGAAGTCACAACATGAAGGGGTACTGACACCCCCATGCATCGTCCGGATAAAAGCGCAGGATCCACATACAGCTCGACAAGTGGCCTGTCACCCCGTGAACAACTCGAGAGGCAAGAGGAGATACATTCCTCCACACAAGATGAGGCCTGACTCTCCTGTACCAACTCTGCAGGGACCCTGCGGTCGGAGTCCGAAACAGAGAGGAAGCCTGAGCTTCCTGCCTCCCCTCGACATGAGGCCCTCTGCCACTGCCCAAACCCAGTGGAGTCACGAGAGGCCACGCCAACTCCACAGTATCCCTCACCTCTCAGAGGCACCCGGGGAAGTTCCCTAAGGTCCCCGGCAGAAGTCGAGGGAAACGAGGGTTTCCCGCCACAACCCGAGAAAGACCTCGAGAGTCCTTCTTCAACGCGTCTTGAAGCCCTATCCCCTCCCATGACTCGAGAGCCATGAGGCGCTCCCCCTCGCCACGCGCATGGAGACCTGACTTCCCTGGCGCCGCACGAGAGGCTCCCTGAGATCCTCGTCGTGCCTCGTGAGAAAACCCCCACGGGCGCCGCAGCTCGAGGAAACCCCTGAGACGCCCCCGTCATCGCGAGCTGAGGGCCTTCTTTTCCTGCATGGCCTGGAGAGCAATCCCGAGTCCTCTCTCCAAACTGAAGAGGAGGCTTGACTCCCTTGAGGCCACTCAGTGGGCTCCAAGAGATCTGCCTCGCGACTCGAGAGGAGAGCGGAGTCCTTTGCTTCCCCTCGAGGCGAGGCCTGACTCCCCGGGGGAGTCTGGAGTGCAA
The DNA here is from genome assembly GCF_019923935.1 of Bubalus bubalis. NCBI lineage: Eukaryota > Metazoa > Chordata > Mammalia > Artiodactyla > Bovidae > Bubalus > Bubalus bubalis. Next base: position 52,235,802 of record NC_059158.1, on the reverse strand, counting down.
CCCCGAGATCCCTGTCTTCCCTTGAGAGTACTACTAGGTCCTGGACACACGCCTAGATGAGGTCTCTTTGGCCCTGCAGTGACTCGAGCGTAACCCCCAGCTTTCCCTTGCAAATCGAATGGAAGATTGGGCTTCCCGGGGCCAACACAAGAGGAAGCCTGAAATCTCCGTGGTACTCGAGAATCCCGCCGCAACTCGAGAAAAACCACGTGGTTCCCAAGTCTTCGCAAGATGAGGCCCTTGCCCGCTACGGCGTCTCAAGGGAAGTCCCATGTTCCGCCCTGAAGTGCGAAACGGTACATGACACCCTTCGTGCGACCCCCCAAAGTTCCCTGACACGCCGGGTTCCCTCGGGGGAACACCGAGGGTCCCGGAACCACTTCATCTGAGCCCCTTCTCCCCTCCTGATCGCGACAGGAGAGTCGATTCCTCTGCGTGGTCTGGAAGGGGTTCCCGGCCTTCCCGGCGCACCTCAGGATGAGGCCGGCCTCACGAGGAAATTCGAGACGAGCCACGTGGGTGGTGCCACATGCCGAACGACCCCTGATTTCCCGGTCTGCTCTTGATAAGAACCCAATGCCCGGACACCTCTTCGAAGGCAACCCTGTGGGTGAAGGCACAACACGAAGGGGCACTGACACCCCTGTGCATCGTCCAGAAACACCCGCAGGTTCCACACACAGCTCGAAGAGGGGCCTGAGACCCCCTGAGCAACTCGAGAGGCAAGCGGAGTTCCCTTCCTCAGACAAGACGAGGCCTGACTCTCCTGCCCCAACGCTGCAGGGACACTGCTGTCGGAGTACGAAAAGGAGAGGAAGCCTGAGGTCCTGTCTCCCCTCGAGATGAGGCCCTCTTCCATTGCGCCAAACCCAGCAGGGACCCGAGAGGTGCCCCACCAACTCCACAGTATCCCTCGCCTCTCAGAGGCACCCTGGGAAGTTCCCTAAGGTCCCCGGCAGAAGGCGAGGGAATTGAGGCTTTCTCGCCCCAACCCGATAGAGACCTCGAGAGTCCTTCTTCAATGCGTCTCAAAGCCCTAGTCCCCTCCCGTGACTCGAGAGCCATGACGCGCTCCCCCTCGCCACGCGCATGGAGACCTGACTTCCCTGGCGCCGCACGAGAGGCTCCCTGAGATCCTCGTCGTGCCTCGTGAGAAAACCCCCACGGGTGCCGCAGCTCGAGGAAACCCCTGAGACGCCCCCGTCATCGCGAGTTGAGGGCCTTCTTTTCCTGCATGTCCTGGAGAGCAATCCTGAGTCCTGGACACACGTCTAGATGTGGTCTCTTGAGGTGTTGAACTGCCTTTGCTAATGGAGTTTAAGTTTCTTTTCCTCTTAAGTGATCTCTTCTAGGTTGACCTAGAACAGAAATCTTTGGTAGCTTAGGTTAAGTGGAGAAGTAGTGTTTCACGGTGACATATGTGATCCTACCTGACTGTTCGCAACCCTTTTGATATCGATGCACTTCTTCTGCTGCTGCTGCCGCCGCCTGCTGCTGCTAAGTCGTTTCAGTCGTGTCCGACTCTGTGCGACCCCATAGACGGCAGCCCAGCCAGGCCCCGCAGTCCCTGGGGTTCTCTATGCAAGAACACTGGAGTGGGTTGCCATTTCCTCCTCCCATGCATGAAAGTGAAAAGTGAACGTGCAGTCGCTCAGTGGTGTCCGACTCTTAGCGACCCCATGGATTGCAGCCTACCAGGCTCCTCCGTCCATGGGATTTTCCACGCAAGAGTACTGGAGTGGGGTGCCATTGCCTTCTCCCATATCTATGCACAAGCCTGCCTAAATAATTGACTTCTAGCTAGCTTTGGGATACCAATGACCATCCACCCTTACCAGGCAACAGAGAAGAGAAACCACTTACCACAGGAGGTCCTGGTAAGGAACAAGGAACTAACAAGCTCCCACTAACCAGGATTCTGCAGAGGTCAACAAGAGGTCAGTAAGAGATGGCAGACTGCAGTCCAGAGGTCCTAGCAACTTCCATCTTGCAGCAGAGACCCAGCATAGTCAAAACGAATTCAATGTTGCAAAAAATAAATAAACAAATAAAAGGACAGAAGTTCTTTGAACACATGACTGAGATTAGGGGTGAGGCAGTACATGTATGTGCCCGGAAAATCTTAAAGTATGAGAAAGGAAAGAAATTAAAGACAACTATCAAGCTGTCCAAACTGATAAAAACGAATGATTACACAGTTTTATCTGTATACATTAGCAGATAATAATCTGAAAAGGAATTAAAAAAATTCCCTTTCAATAATGTCAACATGAATACAACACTTTGCCATGGATGTAACGAGGATGACAAGACTGGCACACTGGAAATTATACACCCTGGCTGAAAACTATCCTGAATACATGGACAGATATTCCATAACGATGGAAAGACTTAAGATGGCAATACCATGGAATGCATCTTCAATCTGAAATGAAGATTCGATATGATTTGATCGCTCAGAGCTTTTGTGTCATCAATTGTTATTAAAGTATAAATGAGATAGAGAAAGCTGCTGACTTAGACTTGAGGCGGGGTGTACGCCCTGCTGGTCTCTAGCCAGATATTCTACAGGCACTAGCAGTCAGCTAAGGAAAGAAAGGCACTGTCTCAGTGAATGGCACCAGGCCCCTCCCCCACGACATGCCTTGAGGTCACATTGGCAGCAGGTGAGTCATCCGGGGCCAAAAACTGATTGACATGAATCTTGAAGAAAGGCAGTATTCCAGGCAAATATATCATTTCCTTAACATAGATTAGGAGAACAAGGTACGAGGAAAACATACTGTTTTGTTCAAGTCGCTTCTGAGCCTATTGGGGGAACCGACCTGAAGCCAGAGTCGAGCGGAAATACATAGGATATTTACATCGCTTAAGACAAACATTTCCTCAGGAACAAATGCATTGCTTAGCTCAAGGTTTGTCTGCGAAATTCTTACACATCAGGAGATGGCTCCGAGCTGGGTTTCCACACACAAGAACATGCATGCAAAGGACAAGCCTGCACAGCCCATCTGCCCCCCTCCCCCACAGCCAGCAGCATTTCCAAGTGACCTCCTAAGGCCTTCCCCAAACTACAGGGGCACCTCTGGGTTTCCTGTTTCCCTCACTTCGAACACTTTTCTTAAAAAAAAAAAAAAATCCCGCACACTTCTTGATAGAATGCCACAGTGCAAGGAAAACAGGCCTTCAATATTTAAACCTCCCTGTGCAAACACTTGGAGCTTGGTTTTGTTTTGTTTTGTTTTTTAATTACACCACCACATAATTTAAACTTTTTACACGTTCTAATTATTCAGTTCCAAAACACCAAACTTTTATTGCACAAGGTCCCCATGAAAAGGCCCACGCAGCAGGACAGCCACAGATTCTGCCATGAAAGGGCAGCAAGGTGCCCTCCCCCCTTCTTTGCTGCCTGGGCGGCCACCAGGGTTTGAAATCCATGCACCCTACTAAGTTTCTAGGGTGCAATCCGTGGACCCTTCCCTTTCCCATCCCAGCAGGTGCTCAAGGGCCCGCTGGCTACAAAGTGCCAGAAGCAGGGCTGGGCCAGCCGGCCAGAGTTCAGTGTTCTGTCCCTTGGACTTCCAGCGGACACTAGGCTGCTTGGGAAAACCGTGCAGACTCGGAGATTTTTCAGCAAAGGGGTGGAGCGGTAAAGGCCTTGACCCCAAAGGCGAGGCCTTTCTGCGACCGCCAGGTTGGGGAGCTCCGAGAATGTGCCAACAGAGGGCGGAATACGTGGTTCCCTGCTCCACGCAGTCCCAGTTCCCTTACCTGTGGTCCGCAGCCCTCCGCTGCACCCACGGGATGGCGATCCTTGGGGACCCAGGAGCGGACGAAATGGGCAGTTCCCAGCCGCAGTTGCGACCCCCGAGAGCACAACTGGGAACCCCTCCCCATCCCCGCCAGAGCCGACCCCCGCCCCGCGCCGCCAGGGTTAGCCCCGCCCCTGCCGCGCTCCCGGCGGTTCCCAGCCGCAGTGGCGACCCCCGGGAGCACAACTGGGACCGACCCCCACCCAAAGCCATCGGAATCTCGACCCGCGCAGCCCGGGTTTACCCAGTCCCGGGTGCGCTCCCGGCGCGTTTTCAGCCTCAGTGTCCACCTCCGAGAGCACAACTGGGAAGCCGCCCCCACCCCCGCCAGAAGCCGACCCCTGCCCCGCGCCGCCCGGGTTCGCCCCGCCCCTGCCGCCGTCCAGGTACCTTCCCAGCTTCTAGCGTTCACGCCCGGGTAGGAGCAGGATGTAGGAGTATGGGAGATGTGTCTGGAGCCCTGACAGCCTCAGCTCCGCTCTGGCCTGCCCTTTGGACCTAGGAGCCAGGCCAACTTGCAGAGGGCTTAGGGCCCCATTGTATGCAAACTACCAAGGCCTACCGCAAGGAGAGCTCTGTCCGAGGGAAGGGAAGCGCCCCAGGCTGCGTTCCCAAGCTGTTGCTTGGCAACGCAGACTCAGCGCTAAACGGAGGGAATCAGGGTCCTAGTGCCCCTGTCTTGGGGAGGGAGCTCCACAGCCAGAGTGTTCCTCCCTTTGTGCCCAGAAAGCGCCTGCCAGACTGGGCTTCCCTGGAGCTCTGTTGCAGAGCAGAGACGTGTGGATGTGTTTTGGGGCCTTGACTTGTGCGTTTGGGCTCCCTAGCACAGCCCCAGCGTAGGGGAACCAGCCCCTGAGCAAAGAGCTCCAGGCAGTGCTTTGTGCCCAGGCCTGGATGCCCAGTCCCAGCACGCGGGAGAGATGAGTTAGGCTGCCGGCGGGTCCTTGCAAGCCTGTATTGGAAAGGACTGAGTGAGCTTCCACACCGGTCGGAGCTGCAGACCTGCGCCCAGGCGCGATAGGACAGAGCCCCTGTCGAGAGGCTGCTCTGCCTGGGCGAGCCTCGCCAAGCCCTTCCCAGCTTCTAGCGTTTGCGCCCGAGAAGGAGCAGGCTGCGGGAGTGTGGGCGACGTGACTGGCTCCTGACTGGCCTCAGCTCCGCTCTTGCCTTCCCTTTGGACCTAGGAGCCAGGCCTCCTTGCAGACGGCTTAGGGCACGGGGGTGTGCAAACTGCGAAAGCCTCCCGCAAGGAGACCTCTGTCTGAGGGAAGGGAAATGCCCCAGGTTGCATTCCCAAGCTGTTGCTTGGCAGCCCAGACTCAGCGCTGAACGGAGGGAATCAGGGTCCCAGTGCCCCTGTCATGGGGAGGGAGCTCCACAGCCAGAGTGTTCCTCCGTTTGTGTTCAGAAACCGCCTTACAGACTGGGCTTCCCCGGAGCTCAGCTCCAGAGCAGAGTCGTGTGCATGTGGTTTGGGGCCTTCCCCTGTGCCTTTGGGCTCCCTAGCACAGTCCCAGCGCAGGGGAACCAGCCCCTGAGCAGAGAGCTCCAGGCAGTGCTCTGTGCCCAGGATTGGAAGCCCAGTCCCAGCACGCGGGAGAATAGAGTCAGGCCGCCGTCGGGTGCTTGCAAGCCTGTATTGGGAAGGACCGAGTGAGCTTCCACTCCGGCGGAGCTCCAGATCTGCGCCCAGGCGCGATATCGCAGAGCCCCAGCCGACAGGCTGCTCTGCCTGGGCAAGCCTCGCCAAGCCCTTCCCAGCTTCTAGCTTTCGCGCAGGGGAAGGAACAGACTGCGGAAGTGGGGGAGACGTGACTGGCGGGCGCCTTACTGGCCTCAGCTCCGCTCTTCCCTTCCCTTTGCACCTATGATCCATGCCTCCTTGCAGAGGCTTAGGTCCCGAAGGAGAGCTCTGTCAGAGGGAAGGGAAGCGCCCCAGGCTGCATTCCCAAGCTGTTGCTTAGCCGCCCAGACTCAGCGCTGCACAGGGGGAATCAGGCTCTCTGTGCCCCTATGTTGGGCATGCAGCTTCACACACAGGTGTGTCTCTATAGGAATCAAGAAAGTTCCTGACAGAGTGAGGTTCACTAGAGCTATACTAAAGAGCAAAGGCTTGTCCATGTGGTCTTGCCTTCCCCTGTGCGTTTGGGTCTCCGGGCTCGGCCCCAGCTCCGTGGAAACAACCCCTGAGAAAATATCTTCAAGATCCGCTTTTCCCAGTAGTCTGGGAACCGGGGTTCAGTAGGAGGAGAGAAAAGCACGCCTCCATCGGGAACGAAAAGGCAGCCAACCTGCCTGTGTTTTGAAGCCTCTATTTGGAAGGAATGGGTTAGCTTCTCCTAAAGGAGACCTCCAGATCTGCTCAGAAGTCAGTAATTCCAGAGGCAGGGTGCTGGTTCCTGACTGCCCTTTGCCAGCCTTGCAAAGACATTCCTAGATTCTAGAGTTATATTCCATGAAGGAGCAGGCTTCGGGAATGTGTCAGACGGGACTGGCTCCTTATTGGCCTCAGCTCAGCTATTGCCTTTCCATTCAAACTAGGACAAGGGCCTACTTTATGAAGGGTAAGGGTCTTCTTCTTTGCAAACTGCCAAGGGCTACAGCAATGAGACCTCTGTCAAGGCGAGGGAAGCCTAAGAGGATGGATTCTCAAGCAGGTGCTTTACTACAAAGCATCAGCACCCCACGGAGAGAATCAAGCTCCCTGTGCCCCAATGTTGGGAGTGTAGCTTCACACACAGAGTTGTCTCTATAGGAGCCAAGAATGTTCCTGAGAGATTAGGTTCACTAAACCTCTCCTACAGAGCATAGACCTGTCCATGTGGTTTTGCCTTCCCCTGTGAGTTGGGTCCCCGAGGTCCGCCACACCTCCGGGGAAACTGTCCCTGAGAAAAGATCTCCAGGAACCGCTTCGCTGAGGCTGGGAAACGCTGTTCACAGGAAGTAAGGCAAGCGAATCTCCTGCAGAGAAAAAGAGGCCTTACTGTCCCTGGAGGAGCAGGCTGCCAGAGTGTGTGAAACCTGACTGTTGCCTTACTGGCCTCAGCTTCCACCATTGCCTGTTCCTCCGAACTAGGACCCAGGCCTACTTGGAGAAGCGTTTGGGTGCGGATTTCTACAAAGTGCCAAGGGCTACAGCAGTGAGAATTCTCTCAGCGGTAAGGGAGAGCATTGTATGGATTCTCAAGCTGTTTTCTGAACGACAGCGTCAAAATGAACAGAGAGAATCAGGCTCTCTGTGCCCCTATGTTAGGTACGCAGCTTCACACACAGAGGTGTCTCTATAGGAGCCAAGAATGTTCCTGAGAGATGAGGTTCACTAGAGGTCTGCTACAGAGCATAGACCTGTCCATATGGTTTTGCCTTGCCCTGTGAGTTGGGTCCCCGAGGTCCGCCCCAGCTCAGGGAAGGAGCCCCTGAGAAAAGATCTCCAGGGACCGCTATTCCCCCAGGCTGGCAAACGCAGTTCACAGGAGGTAACGCAAGCGAGCCTCCTGCAGGGCACAACAGGCCTTACTGTCCCTGGACGATCAGGCTGCAAGAGTGTGTGAGACCTGACTGGTGCCTTACTGACCTCAGCTCCGCCATTGCATGGCCATCCAAACCAGGACCCAGGCCTACTTGGAGAAGGGTTTGGGTGCGGATTTGTAAAAACTGCCAAGGGCTACAGCAATGAGAAGTCTCTCAGAGGTAAGGGAGAGCATTGTATGGATTCTCAAGCTGTTGTTTGAACGACAGCTTCAAAGCTGCAAAGAGACAATCAGGCTCTGTGTGCCCCCTTGTTGGGTACGCAGCTCCACACACAGAGGTATCCCCGTAGAATCCAAGACTTTCCTCACATACTGAGGTTAACTAGAGTTCTCCTACAGAGCAAAGACTTGTCCATGTGGTTTTGCCTTCCTCTGTGCGTGTGGGTCTCCGGGCTCGGCTCCAACTCCGTTGAAATAGCCCCTGAAAAAGATCTCCAAGAACCACTTTTCCCCCAGGCGGGAAGCGGAGTTCACAGGAAGTGGAACAAGCAAGCCTCCTTCGGGCAAGTAGAGGCAGCCAACCGGCCTGTGTTTGGAAGCCTCTATTTGGAAGGAATGGTTAGCTTCTCCTAAAGGAGACCTCCAGATCTGCTCAGAAGTCGGTAATTCCAGAGGCAGGGTCGCAGGTTCCTGACTGCCCTTTGCCAGCCTTGCAAAGACATTCCTAGATTCTAGCGTTATTTTCCATGAAGGAGCAGGCTTCGGGAATATGTCAGACTTGACTGGCGCCTTACTGGCCTCAGCTCAGCTATTGCCTTTCCATTCAAACTAGGACAAGGGCCTACTTTATGAAGGGTAAGGGTCTGCTTCTTTCCAAACTGCCAAGGGCTACAGCAATGAGACCTCTGTCAAGCGAGGGAAGCGTAAGCTGATGGATTCTCAAACAGGTGCTTTGCCACAAAGCATCATGCACCCCACGGAGAGAATCAGGCTCCCTTTGCCCCTATGTTGGGTGTGTAGCTTCACACACAGAGGTGTCTCTATAGGAGCCAAGAATGTTCCTGAGAGATGAGGTTCACTAGAGCTCTCCTACAGAGGCATAGACCTGTCCATGTGGTTTTGCACTTCCCCTGTGAGTTGGGTCCCCGAGGTCCGCCCCAAGCTCCGGGGAAACAGCCCCTGAGAAAAGATCTCCAGGAACCGCTTTTCGCCCAGGCTGGGAAAAGCTGTTCACAGGAAGTAAGGCAAGTGAGCCTCCTGCAGAGAAAAGAAGGCCTTACTGTCCCTGGAGGAGCAGGCTGCCAGAGTGTGTGACACCTGACTGGTGCCTTACTGGCTCTCAGCTCCGCCATTGCATGTTCCTCCGAACTGGACTCAGGCCTACTTGGAGAAGTGTTAGTGTGCCGATTTCTACAAACTGCCAAGGGCTACTGCAATGAGAACTCTCTCAGAGGTAAGGGCGAGCATTGTATGGATTCTCAAGCTGTTTTTGAACGACAGCATTCAAACCTGCACAGAGAGAATCAGGCTCTCTGCGCCTATGTTGGGTATGCAGCTTCACACACAGAGGTGTCCCCGTAGGAGCCAAGAACATTCCCCATAGACTGAGGTTCACTAGAGCACTCCTAGAGAGCAAAGACTTATCCATGCGGTTTTCCCTTCCCCTGTGCGTGTGGGTCTCCGGGATCGGCCCCTGCTCCGTGGAAACAGCCTCTGAGAAAAGATCTCCAAGAACCTCTTATCCCCCAGGCTGGGAAGCGGAGTTCGCAGGAGGTGGGATAAGCAAGCTTCCTTCGGCAAGAAGAGACAGCCAACCGGCCTGTGTTTGGAAGCCTATATTTGCAAGGAATGGGTTAGTTTCTCCTGACCGAGACCTCCAGATGTGCTGAGAAGATAGAAATTCCAGAGGCAGGGTCGAGGTTCCTGACTGCCCTTTGCCAGCCTTGCAAAGACATTCCCAGATTCTAACGTTATTTTCCATGAAGGAGCAGGCATCGGGAATATGTCAGACTTGACTGGCGCCTTACTGGCCTCAGCTCAGCTACTGCCTTTCCATTCAAACAAGGACAAGGGCCTACTTGGTGAAGGGTAAGGGTCTGCTTCTTTCCAAACTGCCAAGGACTACAGCAATGAGACCTCTGTCAAGGTGAGGGAAGCCTATGCGGATGGATTCTTAGCAGGTGCTTTGCCACAAAGCATCAGCACCCACGGAGAGAATCAGACTCCCTTTGCCACTATGTTGGGTGTGTAGCTTCATGCACAGAGGTGTCTCTGTAGAAGCCAAGAATGTTCCTGAGAGATGAGGTTCACTAGAGCTCTCCTACAGAGCATAGACCTGTCCATGTGGTTTTGTCTTCCCCTGTGAGTTGGGCCCCCGAGGTCCGACCCAGCTCCAGGGAAACAGCCCCTGAGAAAAAATCTCCAGGAACAGCTTTGCGCCCAGGCTGGGAAATGCAGTTCACAGGAGGCAAGGCAAGCGAGCCTCCTGCAGGGAAAAAGAGGCCTTACTGCTCCTGGACGATCAGGCTGCAAGAGTGTGTGAGACCTCACTTGTGCCTTACTGGCCTCAGCTCCGCCATTGCCTGTTGTTCCGAGCTAGGACCCAGGCCTACTTGGAGAAGGGTTTGGGTGCGGATTTCTACAAACTGTCAAGGACTACAGCAATGAGAATTCTCTTAGCAGGTAAGGGAGAGCATTGTATGGATTCTCAAGCTGTTGTTTGAATGACAGCTTCAAAGCTACACAGAGAGAATCAGGCTCTCTGTTCCCCTATTTTGGCTGTGGAGCTTCACACACAGAATTTGACTCTGTTGGAGCCAGAAATATTCCTGAAAGACTTAGGCTCACCAAAGCTGTCCTCCAGAGCAAAGACATTGGATGTGGTTTTGCCTTCCCTTGTCAGTATGGGTCCCCTAGCTTGGCCCCAGCTCCGGGGATACAGCCTCTGAAAAAAATCTTCCAAGAAGCGATTTTCCTCCAGGCTGTTAAGCGGAATTCGCAGTTTGCAAGTTAAGGAAGCCTGCTTCGTGGAAGAGCAAGCAGCCAACTGGCCCTGTGTTAGGAAGCCTGTATTTGAAAGGAATGGGTTAGCTTCTACAGCGGGAGAACCTCAGATCTGCTCAGGGGACTGAAATACTAGAGTCAGGGTCGAGGTTCTCCCCTGTCCTTTGCGCACCTTGCAAAGACATTCCTAGCTTCTAGCGTTAGTGTCCCTGTAGTAGCAGGCTGCAGGAGCGTGTGATAAATGACTGCCGCGTTCCTGTCCTCAGCTCTGCTATTGACTTTCTATTCGAACTAGAACCCAGGCCTACTTTGAGAGGGGTTAGGGTCCAGTGTTTCCAAACTGCCAAGGGCTACGGCAATGCGAGCTCTGTCAGAGGTAAGAAAAGAGCAATTGGTTGGATTCTTCAGCTGCTGCGTGGCCTGCACAGCTTCCGCGCCGCATGGAGAGCATGAGGCTCCTTGTGGCCCTATTTTGGGTATGCAGCAACACGCACACAGAGTGTCTGTGTTCACTTATGTACAGGCTTATGTACACTAGAGCTCTCCTACAGAGCAAAGACATGTGGATGTGGTTTTGCCTTTCCCTATGAATTTGGGTCTCTTACCTCGGCCCCAGCCCCGGGGAAACAGCCCCTGAGAAAATACTTACAATAAGTCTTTTGTCCATCAGCTGGAAAGCGAAGTTCACAGAATGCAGGTAAATGAAGCCTCCCTTGTGGAAGGAGAGGCAGCCAACTGGTGTGCGTTTGCAAGCGTGTATTTGGAAGGAACGGTTTAGCTTCTACAATGGGAGACGTCCAGATCTGCTCAGAGGACCAAAACTCAGAGTCAGGGCTGAGCTCAGTGTCAGGGCCGAGCATCTCGCATGCCATCTGTGAACCTTGTAATGACATTCCTAGGTTATAGTGGCATTGCCCATGAAGGAGCAGGCTGCGGCACTGTGTCAGACATGTTTGGGCGCATTACTCTGGTCAGCTCCACTATTTCCTTTCATGTACATTTTGGTCTCTAGGCCCGGTATCAAGGGGTGCACACAGGGTGTTTTCTCGCAGGATCCAAGAATGTTCCAGACAGTCCTAGGCTCACTAGCTGTTGCTAGGTCGCACATTATGCTATACTTATTGTTAACAGTAAAAATACTATTGGAGCTCTAATTATTTTTTTTTTCTTTTTACTTGCAATGCTAGTGATAGAACCAAAGGCTGCTATCTATATCAAACAAGAGAAACGTAAAGGAAACTAAACAATTTTATGTAATCACATTGCCGTGGTCCTATACAGTAAACTAGAAATTCAAGGGACATGATTTTTCTGAATGCAGGAGACTCTGGTTTCATTCCTGGGTCCGGAAGATTCCCTGGAGAAGGTACAAGCTACCACTCCAGTATTCTGGCCTAGAGAATGCCATGGACTGTATAGTCCATGGGGTCACAGAGTCAGGCACCACTGAGCCACTTTCACTTTCACATGCGGATATTATATAAAAAAATGTGGTAACAGATCTAGAACCTTTGGCAAGCTAACGAATGAGTAATCTAAATATGAATAATCAACTTTGTCCTGCATGGTGATTACCGTCCGGTATTTGCTTTGAGAGCAGTTGAACTCCTCATTATTAAAGAGAAATAATCCTTTCCTCTCTGAAACATTTGTGAACCATTCAGTTGGGTGTGGTGAATAAAATACTTAAGGATCTAATACATAAAAATGCAATAGACAAAGCACATTATTTTTTCGCTCCCTTTCTCAAAGGATGGAATATTTTGTATTTGCCCTGATTTTATGTCTTGACTTCATGCACCATTGTATAGTGACATTTTTAGTTGAAATACAGTAGGACTAAAAATATTGATAGAATACTAATAAATCATGTTGGTATGTGTGGTTGTCACATAGGATTCACAGGAGATTTAAATTCACAGTTGTCAACGTAAAGGATTCATGCTATTTAGCTTCTTCATGAATCTATACCACAAAGGAAGAGCTTTTCGCAACATATTTCACTGAGGGAACTACAAGGATGATAGGCGTAATACTATGTGTCAACTCATGGATTTCTAAGCATTGCTCACAATACAGATCTGCTTTTCAACATCAGGGTTCTTTCAGTGTCCTTGAACAGCAATTGTTTTTCTGTTCATTTCAGTTCAGTCGCTCGGTCGTGTCCGACTCTTTGCGACCCCCATTGAACCGCAGCACGCCAGACCTCCCTGTCCATCACCAACTCCCAGAGTTTACCCAAACTCGTGACCATTGGGTCGCTGATCCGCTATCGTCCCCTTCTCCTCCTGTCTTCAATCTTTCCCAACATCAGGGTCTTTTCAAATGAGTCAGCTCTCCAAAAACTGGAGTTTCAGCTTCACCATCAGTCCTTCCGATGAACACCCAGAACGGATTTCCTTTAGGATGGACTGGTTGGATTTCCTTGCAACCCAAGGGACTCTCAAGAGTCTTCTCCAACACCACAGTTCGAAAGCATCCATTCTTCTGCGCTCAGCTTTCTTTATAGTTCACCTATATATTCTGTATACAGAAGAAAAACACTCATGAGTATAAAACTTGTTCACATAAAACGAGTGTATGAATTGTTATCTTCCCGACCCAGGGATCAAACCCACATCACTTCCATATCCTGCACTGGTAGGCAGAGTATTTACTGACTGTGCCGCCGAGGAATCGATACACATTTCAAGAACCACTGCCATCAGCTTCTCCTGTTCATGACCGAGGTAGGAGAAAGAACGCTGGAAGAAGTACCCGTAAGCATATTATTTAGTCAAGGAACTGTTGTTATGCTGGGTACTCCAGTTATTACTGGGACAAGTCAGTTCCTCCAATGATGATCAGTATACCTGAAAAATTCTTACAAATTCATGGGATGCGATGTCTATATGATCAATGTGTTCATCTTATGCTACTGCTTCAGGTAGACCTGCTTCAGCATGAAGGACTGCACTTGAAGGGATGCCTACTATTCCAGCTCAAGCAACAGATACTGCAGTGCAGATCACTGTCCTTTGTTGAACAGGATCAGCAGTTTGTCAACATAGGTAACACGCCAGAGCAAGCCTTGGGATGCAACTCTGAAAACAGGCTAGGCCCTCTTTTTCCCAAGCCCTGCGATAAAATACAAATCCAAAAAAGAAAAATAGCAACGATTTTGTCAGGACTTCCTCACTTTTGTGTTCTGGATGGCAGGAAGCACACACTGAGGCCAGATGACTGCAGGATTTAATTGTGAGCTAACATTGGCTGGGGTGGAAGCTCATCACTCTAGGAAGAATGTGGCTAAACTAAACTGTTTGACTTTCATTCACTTCATGTGCATAGAGTTCCATAATCCTTCGTTAAGGAATTCAGTAAGTTGTACTTCCTTACACCTTCACCATCTCTTGGTTTACACGAATGTAAGTTCCTAGTCCAGCACTTATTTATACAACGCGTGTTACAGGTAGTAATAGTACATAAATGATGATGAGCAATGACAGGAAGTTTATTTCTTCTCTGTTCGACTTCTCTATTTTTATACAACCAAGCAGTGAAATATACTTACGAATGTGAATATTTTAGTGGTGTGTAGAAATACATAGTGTTGGCACAATAATTACCAGGGTATCGTGTCTTTTTCATATATTCCTTTGGAGATTCTGTTCCATTATATGCTATCATAAGATATTCAATACAGTTTCTGAAACTACAGAGTAGGTCCTTGTGGTTTCTTTCATACATAGTACTATGTAGTTGTTAATACTTCAAACAAAAACTGGTACACAAATATTCATAGCGACCTTATTCACAATAGCCCAAAGGTAGAACCCATTCAAGTGTCCATCGGTGGGTGAATGAATATGCATCACAGGGTATATTCAAAAGCTTGAACAGTATTCTACCATACAAAAAGATAAACTGAAATGGTTCTGCCACTGCGCAAGACACTACAGAAATTACTCCAAAACTAACACATGGAACAAACAGATATTTCAATTCTAATTCATGCTATGTACCCAAAAGGTTTGGAAAAGGGGGCTGAAAAAAATGCATATTTCTGCAGTCATAGTCACAACAGCGTGATTCACACTGGCCAACAAACGGAGGCAATCTGAGTGTCCATGGACAGCCAGTTCCATAAACAAACTGTGGTAGACACACAATGGAATCTGACTCGGCCCTTCAAAGTCGGTAATTCTGACAATGCCACAATGTGGACGAACCTTATGGTCATTATATTAAGTGAAATAAACCAGACCAAAATAGGAGAAACATTCTGTGATTCCACTAGTATGACATATCCAAACAAGTCAAATCCAAAGCCAGAAAAACAGAAAGTAATTCCCAGGGATCGAAGACAGTTCATGTTTCACAGAACCCGCCCAGTTTCCCTTGGGGAAACTGACTTCTCATGACATCTCCAAAAATAATTGGAAGCCATATCCAGTCAAATGAATGTAGACATAATTTTATAATGTACACCAACCTCACTCAAACTTCTCAACAGATAAAAGGCAAAATTGTATCTATGGTACCTCAGCTTTGTTTAAAACTGTATCTACAGTACCTTAGTTTTGCTTATGAAATTTAACCAAAACAAAACAAAACACTAAAGTCTATCCAAAAAAGGACATAAAAATTATAACATGAACTTTAAAAAATTATAAATTTAAACTGTGAAAAACCTCATTCACAAAACTTAAACACAAGCCACAGAAAAATATATTGACAAAATACATATATGATAAAGGATCGTACTCCAAATATACCAAAATATCTGGAACAAACAACCTCATTAAAAGTGTATAAATCTGAACGCCTGGCCAAAGAAAAGATACAGATAGTAAATCAGCATATCAAAAATACTCAAAATCATATATCATTAGGAAATTACAATCTAAAACAGCAGTGAAGTAGCACTGCACACCTATTAGATCCAGTAAGCTCAAAAAGGGGAAGGGGGCACGGGGCTTCTCTGGTGGCTCAGTGGTAAAGAATCTGCGTGATGATGCAAGACACTCAGGTTCGATCCCTTACCCAGGAAGATCCCACCTGCCAGAGAAATTTAGCCGGATTTTTCCACAGCTAAACAAGGCTCACCTGTGACCTGAACACTACACGTCTAGCACTTACTAAACAGCTTTGAAAAAGTGTCCAGACAAAAAATATCACACAATTATACACAGCAGCTCTACTTCTAACAGTTAAAAACTTTCAAATATCAGGATGTCTTCGGGCGATGACTGTGTAAGCAAATTGGGATACATCCAAAGTGAAGGGGAGCAAATGCTACCCCAAAATATACCACTTCAGCATGAGAATTAGTTGGACCTAATTAACTTTCTTTTCTTTAAGAGGACACATGCTCATCTCTGAAACCCAAGTTCAAGACGGCTCTTCTGTGAGTCACATTTACAAGAGAAATCTCATTTCAAAGGAATCCTCGGTATATACCAGATAGAAGGATGACAGTCTTGTGAAACTCTTTTTTTTTTTTTAATCAATAGGGAAACCTAAGATGTAAATCTGTAGAACGACCATATCCTTCCTTTCCTTTGGTTTTATTTTTATTAATATTGATTTTTTTTTTTTTTTTGTATTTGGCTGCACCAGATCGACCTTCCTTGAGGCCAGCCAGATATCGTTGTGGCATGGGAAATCTAGTTCTCGGATCAGGGATTGAACCTGGGCCTCCTTCTTTGGGAGTGTCCAATCTTAGCTACTGGACCACCAGGAAGCCCCTGATTTGGTTTAAGATGACGATGGTATCTAAGGTGATATCTTGGGCCATTTCAGTCACTGACTCAGTTTCTTGAGTTTCTTCAAAGCACGCACAAGGTACACATTATTAAACCGGTTTGCAAAACAAGGAAAGGTAGTTCATACTACAACACTGTATGCTTACAAATATCTAAATGGTAAATGGCATGTTATTTATTTTTAATTACTGTGCAGAAAAAAAAGAATGCAGGATTCACACATTTTACAACATGAATAAACATTAAAACCATCTTTAGTGAAAAATATCCATATAGAAAAGGCCACACAGATCCCATATTCGCCGTCTGCTTTAAATCCATCAAATTTGTCCAAATCACTGAAAATCTCAGTAACATTCTTAAAAAAAAGATGGGAAGAAAAGTTATATTCATACAATTGAACAATTACTGAAAGGGAAGTGGGGCTGTGGATTACATTATACTGTAGAAACCATATGATGTCCTGATTTTGGAGACTATGTGCAGGTTCTGCAGGAGAATGCACCCATTTTAGATAAAACACATAGACTGTTTTAGATGATGTGGCAAATGTGAGCACTTTTTCCCTTTGCTAGAAGTTTTCTGTACATTTTACACGGAAAGGAAATTATGTTTCAAAACAAACAAGTCAGATGAGACAGGCATGAAAATTTTCTATAGAGTTCAGACTTACCCAGGCGAAGTTCAAGGAAAGCTGTGATGCTCCACTGCCCTTGAAGGAGTCCAAATGGAATGAAGAAGTACTGTGGGAAGTCTATTAGTAACCACCATGCCTTGGGTCTGTGGGAGAAACAGATTTTATAAATAAAATTTTCCCCATAACTTCACAAAAAGTTGTTAGACTACATTCAGTAAAGTTTAAAAATTTCTGATCAATTGACAATCATATAAAATACTACAACTTACAATCCCAATCAATATACAAAATTCACTTGCATTTGTGTACACTAATACCAATCAGAAAAAAAAATTAAGAAAATCCCACTTATAATTGCATCCAAAAGAATAAAACATTTAGCAACAAACTTAATCAAGGACATAAAAGACCAGTAGTCAGAAAACTAGAAAGCACTGATAAAGAAACCAAAGAAAAGACAAATAACCAGAAAACTATTCCACGCTCAGGCACTGGAACAATGAGGAATTAAAATGTCCATTGCAAGCAAAGCCATCAACAAATACACTGACTGAAATCACAAAATGATATTGAATTCCCTTTTTCACAGAAACATAAATACTCCTACTAGTAGGCTGCTAATATTGAACAGGACCTTAAAGGGCCAAGAAGACTGAGAAAGAAGAACACAGCTGGAGGCATCCTCCTCTCCGACTTCAAACTACAGCACGGCCCTGTAGTAACCGCCACAGTGAGGAACTGGCAGGAACACAGACACAGGGACTCCAGGAGAGAAGAGAGAGCCCAGGAATGAACACATATGGACGTGGTAAGTTCATGAAAATCAAACCAGGAACGAGCCAAGAGGAAAGGACAGTCTTCTGAAGAAACAGGGACAGGAAAACTGGCCACCTACTCGGAAGAACATCCGTGAAGGTCATCCTCTAGGCCATCGAAAAGAAATCGAACTGAAAACCCGCCATTTGCACATGGAGCTCTCCCCCCCAGCCCCAACCCCCGAGTCTCGGAGATGGACCTCCAGTCAGCGCTCAGCTGGACACAGGAAACGTCTACTTCGTCCTCATTTTCCCCTCTTGCAGTGCCTCCCTGCTGGCGGGCACTGAGGCAACCCCGCTCCTCTCAGCTGGGACGCAGCCCCGTGACCCTGGAGCCCGAGCCCTGAGGGGCCTGAGGAGACAGAGCTCCCGCCAGGGAAGAGCGGGCAGCCCCGCGCTCGCAGACCTCAGAGGGCTCACCCACAAGCAGCTCTGCTGTGAGCACTAAGGCTGGAAGCCCAAACTGAAATGGAGCACAATGGCTCCATGACCCTCCTCAAAACACGGCTGAGGAACAGTCAGAGCCTGGATGGAATGCAGCCATAAAAAGGAACACATCTGAGTCCGTTCTACGGAAGGGGATGAACCGAGAGTGTATTAAACAGGCAAGTCAGTCAGAACGAGAAAAACATGGAATTGAGAAGGATGAGTCTGACGAATCTGTTCACATAGCAGCACCGGAGATGCAGACATAGAGGACAGACTTAGGGACAAGAGTGGTGAAAAAGAGGGAGAGGGTGAGATGAATGGAGAGAGCAGCATGGACGCCAACATTTGTAAATAGACAACCAGCGGGAATTTGCTGTTAGGACTCAGGGAACTCAAACTGGGGCTCTGAAATAACCTGGAGAGGTGGGGATGGAAGGGATGTGGGAGGGAGATTCCAGAACGAGGGGACGTTCGTGTGGATGTATGACAAATTAAACTGATATTGTAAAGCAGTGATCAATCAACTAGAAATAAATAACTGTTTAAAAAAGAGAGAGAGATGAAATGAACAGAAGCACAAACATTGCAACTAACAACGGAGTTCCATTCAAAAAACTATACAATTTGAGAAAACAACAAAAGACCTACATGGCCTTTGGTCTGGTGATGAGTTCTAACACACAACAAAAAAGCCAACTTACCTAATTAGGAATATACATTATTTCAAACATTGACTTTTACAATTTTATACATTTACTCTGAGAAGGACCTTATTCCAGAGAACCAAAGGACACTCTGTTAAATGAACCAGTGACCACCCAACCTTGCCAGGCAACAGAGAAGAGAAAACACCTGCAGGAGTCATCTTACAACAGGAGGTCCTGGTAAGGAACAAGGAACTAACAACCTCTCACCAACCAGGATTCTGGAGAGGTCAGCAAGAGGTCAACAAGAGATGGGAGACTGCAGTCCAGAGGTCCTAGCAACTTCCACCTAGCAACAAAGACCCAGCATAGTCAAAACGAATTCAGTGTTACAAAAAATAAATAAATAAAAGGACAGAAGTTCTTTGAACACATGACTGAGATTAGGGGTGAGGCAGTACATATATGTGCCAGGATAATCTTAAAGTACAAGAAAGGAAAGAAAGTAAAGACAACTATCAAGCTGTCCAAAGTGATGAAAATGAATGATTACACAGTTTTATCTGTATACACTAGCAGATAATAATCTGAAAAGGAATTTTAAAAAATTCCCTTTCAATAATGTCAACATGAATAAATTGCTTTGCCATGGATGTAACGAGGATGACAAGACTGGCACACTGGAAATTCTACACCATGGCTGAAAAATATCCTGAATACATGGACAGATATTCCATAGTGATGGAAAGACTTAAGATGGCAATACCATGGAATGCATCTTGAATCTGAAATGAAGATTCGATATGACTTGATCGTTCAGAGCTTTTGTGTCATCAAGTGTTATTAAAGGATAAAAGAGATAGAGAAAGCTGCTGACATAGACTTGCGGCGGGGTGGGGGTGCGGGGGCAGTAAGCGTACCCCCTGCTGGTCTTTAGCCAGATGTTATACAGCCACTAGCATTCTGCTAAGGAAAGAAAGGCAATGTCTCAGAGCATGGCACCAGGCCCCCTCACCCACGACATGCATTGAGATAACATGGGCAGCAGGTGAGTCATCCCGGGCAAAAAAATGATTGACATGAATCTTGAAGAAAGGCAGATTTCCAGGCAAATATATCATTTCCTTAACATAGATTAGGAGAACAAGGTACGAGGAAAACATACTGTTTTGTTCAAGTCGCTTCTGAGCCTTTTGGGGAAACCGACCTGAAGCCAGAGTCTAGCGGAAATACATAGGATATTAACATCGCTTAAGACAAACATTTCCTTAGGAGAAAATGCATTGCTTAGCTCAAGGTTTGTCTGGGAAATTGTTAAACATCAGGAGATGGCTCTGAGCTGGATTTCCACACACAAGAACATGCATGCAAAGGACAAGCCTGCACAGCCCATCTGCCCCACCCCACAGCCAGCAGAATTTCCAAGTGACCTCCTTAGGCCTTCCCCAAACTACAGGAGCACCTCTGGGTTTCCTGTTTCCCTCATTTTTCGGACTCTTTTCTTAAAAAAAAAAAAAAAGAAAAGAAAAACAAAAAACAAATAGGCTGTGTATCATCACCCTGCTTATTTAACTTATATGCAGAGTACATCATGAGAAACGCCGGACTGGAAGAAACACAAGCGGGAATCAAGATTGCCAGGAGAAATATCAATCACCTCAGATATGCAGATGACACCACCCTTATTGCAGAAAGTGAAGAGGAACCTAAAAGCCTCTTTATTAAAGTAATAGTGGAGAGTGAAAAAGTTGGCTTACTGGGCAGAGCACGCACTGATCACACGGCTGAGCAGGCACTGATCACTGGGCAGAGCAGGTACTGATCAGGAGGTGGCTGAGCAGGCACTGATCTCGTGGTTGACAGGCGCTGATCAGGTGGCTGAGCAGGAACTTATCACGAGACTGACCAGGTACTGATCAGCCGCCTGATCAGAGCCTGCTCAGTCGCATGATCAGTGCATGCTCAGCTGCATGACCAGTGCCTGCTCAGCCACGTGATCAGTGCCTGCTTTGCCCTGTGATCAGTGCCTGCTCAGCCGCCTGATCATTGCCTGCTCATCTGTGTGATCAGTGCCTTCTCAGCCCAGTTATCAGCACCTGCTCAGTCTCGTGATCAGCGCCTGCTCAGCGGAGTGATCAGCACCTGCTGAGCAATGTGATATGTGCCTTCTCAGTCATGTGATCAGTACCTGGTCAGTCTCGTGATCAGTGCCTGCTCAGCCGCCTGATCAGTGCCTGTCAGCCTCGTGATCAGCGCCTGCTCAGCCGCGTTATCAGCGCCTGCTCAGCCCTGTGATAAATGCCTGCTGAGCAATGTGATATGTGCCTTCTGAGTCACGTGATCAGTGCCTGCTCAGCTGCGTGATCACTGCCTGCTCAGCCGTGTGATCAGCAACTGTCAGCCGAGTGATCAGCGCCTGATAGCTGCATGATCAGGGCCTGCTCAGCCGCGTGATCAGCACCTGTCAGCCGCGTGTTTAGCGCCTGTCAGCTGCATGATCACTGCCTGCTCAGCTGCGTGATCAGCGCCTGCTCAGCCGCATGATCAGCGCCTGTCAGCCACGTGATCAATGCCTGCTCAGCCGCGTGATCAGTGCCTGTCAGCCGCCTTATCAGTGCCTTTCATCCGCAGATCAGAGCCTGCTCAGCCGCGTGATCAGCGCCTGTTCAGCTGCGTCATCAGTGTCTGCTCCGCAACGTGATCAGTGCCTCCTAAACCATTTGATATGTGCCTCTCAGTCACGAGATAAGCGCCTGCTCAGCTGCCTGATCAGTGCCTGCTTAGCCCTGTGATCTGTCCCATCTGAGCAATGTGATATGTGCTTTCTCAGTTATGTGATAAGGGCCTGCTCAGCCGAGTGATAGTGCCTTTCAGCCGCAGATCAGAGCCTGCTCAGCCGCATGATCAGCGCCTGTCAGCAGCGTGATCCGTGCCTGTCAGCCGCGTGACCAGTGCCTGCTCAGCCCCTTGATCAGCACCTGCTCAGCCACGTCATCAGAGCCTGCTCAGCAGCGTGATCAGTGCCTGTCAGCCGCTTGATCGTTGCCTGCTCAGCCACGTTATCAGTGCCTCTCAGCCACGTGATCAGTGCCTGGTCAGCCGCTTGATCAGCGCCTGGTCAGCCTCATGATCAGTGCCTGTTCAGCCGCGTGATCAGTGTCTGTCAGCCGTGTGACCAGCGCCAGCTCAGCCGAGTCATCTGTGCCTGTTGAGCCACGTGATCACTGCCTGCTAAGCTGTGTGATCAAGGCCTGTCAGCCACGTGATCAACGCCTGCTCAGCCGAGTGATCAGTGCCTTTCAGCCGCAGATCAGAGCCTGCTCAGCCACGTGATCAGTGCCTACTGAACCATTTGATATGTGCCTCTCAGTCACCAGATAAGCGCCTGCTCGGCTGCGTTATCAGTGCCTGCTTAGCCCTGTGATCTGTCCCTTCTGAGCAATGTGATATGTGCTTTCTCAGTTACGTGATAAGGGCCTGCTCAGCCGCATAATCAGTGCCTTTCAGCCGCAGATCAGAGCCTGCTCAGCTGCATGATCAGCACCTGTCAGCAGAGTGATCACTGCCTGTCAGCCGCTTGATCATTGCCTGCTCAGCCACGTGATCCGTGCCTGTCAGCCGCGTTATCAGAGCCTGGTCACCCGAGTCATCAGCGCCTGGTCAGCCACGTGATCAGCGCCTGCTTAGCCCTGTGACCAGTGCCTGCTGAGCCATGTGACATGGGCTTTCTCAGTCACGTGATCAGTGCCTGCACTTGCATGATCAGTACCTGCTCAGGCCCGTGATCAGTGCCCGCTGAGCAATGTGATATGTGCCTTCTCAGTCACGTGATCAGTGCCTGCTTAGCCCCGTGATCAGTGCCTGCTTAGCCCTGTGATCAGTGCCTGCTGAGCAATGTGATATGTGCCTTCTCAGTCACATGATCAGTGCCTGGTTAGTTGGGTGATCAGTGCCTGCTCAGCCACCTGATCAGTGCCTGTCAGACACATCATCAGCGCCTTTTCAGCCATGTCATCAGCGCCTGGTCAGCCGCTTGATCATTGCCTGCTCAGCCACCTGATCAGCTCCTGTCATCCGCATGATCAGAGCCTGTCAGCTGCGTGATCAGGGCCTGCCAGCCGCGTGATCAGCGCCTGCTCAGCTGCGTCATCAGTGTCTGCTCCGCAACGTGATCAGTGCCTGCTGAACCATTTGATATGTGCCTCTCAGTCACGAGATAAGCGCCTGCTCAGCTGCGTGATCAGTGCCTGCTTAGCCCTGTGATCTGTCCCTTCTGAGCAATGTGATATGTGCTTTCTCAGTTACGTGATAAGGGCCTGCTGAGCCGCATAATCAGTGCCTTTCAGTCGAAGATCAGAGCCTGCTCAGCCACGTGATCAGCACCCGTCAGCAGCGTGATCAGCACCTGCTCAGCCGTGTGATCAGCGCCTGCCAGCCGCGTGATCATCAAGTGTCAGCCGCGTGATCAGCACCTGTCAGCCACGTGATCAGCGCCTGACAGCTGTGTGATCAGTGCCTGCCCAGCCATGTGATCAGTGCATTTCAGCTGCGTGATCAGTGCCTGCTCAGCTGCGAGATCATTGCCTGGTCCACCGCATGATCAGTGCCTGCTAAGCCACATTATCAGTGCCTGCCTTCTCATTCACGAGATAAGTGCCTGGTCATTTGCGTGATCAGTCCCTGCTCAGTTGCGTGATCACTGTCTGCTCAGCAACGTGATCAGTGCCTGCTGATCCATTTGATATGTGCCTCTCAGTCACGTGATCAGTTCCTGGTTAGTCACGTGATCAGTTCCTGCTTAACCACGCGATCAGAGCCTGTCAGCCACGTGATCAGTGTCTGCTGAGGCATTTGATATGAGCCTTTGCAGTCACGTGATCAGTGCCTGCTCAGCCGAGTGATCAGTGCCTGGTCAGCCGCGTGATCAGAGCCTGTTCAGTCCCGTGATCAGTGGATTCTCAGCCTCGTGATAAGTGCCAGCTCAGCTGCATGATCAGCGCCTGCTGAGTCGCGTGATTAGTGCCTGCTCAGCTGTGTGATCAGAGACTGCTCAGACCCGTGATGAGTGGATTCTCTCCCCATGATCAGTGCCTGCTCAGCCGCGTGATCAGTGCCTGCTGAGTCATGTGATCAGACCCTGCTCAGTCACGTGATCAGTGCCTGGTGAGCGGTGTGATCAGAGCCTGCTCAGTCCCGTGATAAGTGGCCTGTCACCCCTGAACAACTCAAGAGGCAAGCGGAGTTCCATTCCTCAACACAGACGAGGCCTGACTCTCCTGTTCCAACTCTGCAGAGACCCTGCAATCGAAGTCAGAAATGGAGAGGAACCCTGAGGTTCCCGCCTTAACTCGAGATGAGGCCCTCTTACATTGAACCAAACCCAGGGGAGTCCTGAGAGGCCCCTCCCAACTCCACAGTATCCCTGACTTCTCATAGGAACCCAGAGAAGCTCCCTGAGATCACTGGCACAAGTCGAGGGAACCCAGGGTTTCCTGCAGCAACTCGAGAAAGACCTCGAGAGTCCTTCTTCAATGCATCTTGAGGCCCGATTCCCCTACCGTGACTCGAGAGCAATGCCACTCTCCTCCTCTAAATTCGAATGGAGACTGGACTTCCCTGGCGCCACATGAGAGGCTCCCTGAGATCCCCGTGAACTCGTGAGAAACACCACACTCCCACCGCAGCTCGAAAAAAACCACGAGATTCCACCGTCATCGCGAGATGAGGCCCTTCTTTTCCTGCAGGGCCTAGAGAGCAATCCCGAGTCCTCTCTGAAAACTCCACAGGAGGCTTGACTCCATTTAGGCCACTCAATGGGCTCCAAAAGATACCCTTCACAACTCGAGAGGAGAGTGGAGTTATTTGCTTCCACTCGAGATGAGGCCTGACTCCCTAGGTGAATCTTGAATGCAACCCCTAGATCCCTGTCGCCACTGGAGAGGAACACGTAGTTTCTGGACACAAGCCTAGATGAGGTCTATTTGCCCTGCAGCGACTCGAGAGGAATCCCTAACTCCCTCTCGCAACTCGAATGGAGATTGGACTTCCCTGGGGAAACATGAGAGGTTCTGAGTTGCCCGTCGTAACTCGAAAATCTCGCCGCAACTCGTTAAAAACCACGAGGTTCCCCCATCATCGTGAGATGAGGCCTCTTCCCACTGCAGCGTATCAAGAGAAATCCCACGTTCCCTCTTGAAATTCGAAATGGTACTTGACACCCTTGATGCAACCCAAAAATTTCCCCAGCATACCGGTCTGACTCAAGAGGAACACCACGTTTCCCGGCACAACTTAATCTGAGCCCCTTCCCTCCTGATCTCAACATGAGGGTCTATTCCCCTGCTTTGTCTGGAAGGGGATATCGACCTTCATGTCCCACTTCAGGAGGAGACCGGTCTCACACTGAAACTTGAGAGGAAGCCTCGTGTGTCGTGCCACATTCCGAAAGACACCGATTTCCCCATCCACTCAAGAAAGGTCCGATGCTCTGGCACCTCGTCGAATGTAACCCTGAGGATTAAGTCACATCACGAAGGGGAACTCACAACCCAGTTGCATCATCCGAAAACAGCCACAGGTTTCAAATACAACACGACAAGTGGCCTGTCACCCCGTGAACAACTGGAGAGGCAAGGGAAGTTCCAACCTCATCACAAGATGAGGCCTAACTCTCCTGTTCCAACTCTTCAGAGACCCTGTGAACGAAGTCAGAAATGGAGAGGAACACTGAGGTTCCCACCTCATCTCGAGATGAGGCCCTATTCATCCCTGTAGCAATGCGCGAGGAATCCTAAGGTGGCCCTTGCAACGCCAAAGGAGATCTGACTTCCCTGAGGAAACACGAGCAGTCCCCCAGGTCGACAGGCAACTCGAGAGGAACCCTAAGCTTCCCGCCACAACTCCACGCAAATGACGAAATTCTCACCTGCATGCTTGAGGAGACCCTTTTATGCTGCAGCGTTTCCAAAGAAAGCCCACGTTTCCCTTGGAGCTTGAAAGGGTCCTCGACATGCTTTATGAAGCTCCAGAAGTTTCCCAAGATACCCGTCCCCACTCGAGAGGAATGGTGAAATTCCCAGCATCACCTCATCTGTGCCCCTTCTCCCCTCCTGATCGAGACAGGAGGGTCGATTCCCCTGCTTTGTCTGCAAGGGGTTCCGACCTTCCCGGCGCACCTCAGGATGAGGCCGGTCTCACTAGGAAATTCGAGACGTAGCCTGGTGGGTGGTGCCACATGCGGAAAGACCCCGATTTCCCGGTCCGCTCTTAATAAGAACCCGATGCCAGGACACCTCTTCGAAAGCAAACCTGTGGATGAATGCACAACACGAAGGGGTACTGACATCCCCATGCATAGTACGGAAAAACACGCAGATTCCAAACACAGATCGACAAGTGTCCTGTCATCCCTTGAAGAACTAGAGAGGCATGCGGAGTTCCGTTCCTCCACACAAGAGAAGGCCTGACTCTCCTTTCCCAACTCTGCAGGGACCGTGCGATCGGAGTCAGAAATGTAGATGAAACCTGACGTTCCTGCATCAACTCGAAATGAGGCCCTCTTCCATTGCGCCATACCCAGTGGAGTCCCGAGAGGCCCCTAAAACTCCACAGTATCCCTGATTCTCAGAGGCACCCTCAGAAGCTCTCTGCGGTCACTGGCACAAGTCGAGTGAACCCAGGGTTTCCTGCTGCATTCTGAGAAAGACCTTGAGAGTCCTTCTTTACCGCGTCTTGAGGCCCGATACCCTACCATGACTGGAGAGCAATGACGCATTCCCCTCGCCACGCCCATTGAAACCTAACTTCCCTGGCGCCACACGAGAGGCTCCCTGCGCTCCCCGTCCTACCTCATGAAAACCCCACACTGGCACCGCCGCTCGAGAAAACTCACGAGACGCCCCCATCATCGTAAGATGAGGGCCTTCTTTTCCTACATGACCTAGAGAGCAATCCCGAGTCCACTCTCCAAACTCCACTGGAGGCCTGACTCCCTTTAGGCCACTCAGTAGCCTCCAAGAGATACACGTCGCTACTCTAGAGGAGAGCAGAGTCCGTTGCTTCCCCTCGAGCCGAGGCCTGACTACTTGGGTGAGTCTGGAATGGGATCCCGAGATCCGTGTTGCCCCTGTAGAGGAAAACTCGGTCCTGGACACAAGCCTAAATGAGGTCTTTTTTGTCCTGCATTGACTCAAGTGCAATCCCCAGCTCTCCCTCGCAACTCGAATGGATGATTGGACTTCCCTGGGCCAACACAAGAGGAAGCCTGTATTCCCCATTGTAATTCGAGAATCCCGCGGCAACTGGAGAAAAACAACGTGGCTCCTCCGTCATCGAAATATGAGGCCCCTGTCAGCTATAGCGTCTCCAGGGAAGTCCCATGTTCCGTCTTGAAGTGTGAAACGGTACTTGGCACCCTTGATGCGACCCCCAAATTTCCTGACACCCCGGTCTCACTCGAGGAGAACATGGAGGTTCCCAGCACCGCTTCAGCTGAGCCTCTTCTCCCCTCCTGATGGCGACAGGAGGGTCGATTCCCCTGCTTTGTCTGGAAGGGGTTCCCAGACTTCCCGGCGAACCTCAGGATGAGGCCAGTCTCACGAGGGAAGTCGAGACGTAGCCTCGTGTGTTGTGCCACATGCCGAAAGACCCCGATTTCCTGGTCCGCTATTGATAAGATCCCGATGCCCGGTCACCTCTTCGAAGGTAACCCTGTGGATGAAGGCACAACACGAAGGGGCACTGACACCCTGTGCATCGTCCCCCAAAACCGCAGGTTCCACATACAACTCGACAGGTGGCCTGTCATCCCGTGAACAACTCGAGAGGCAAGCGGAGTTCCATTACTCCACACAAGACGAGGTCTGACTCTCCTGTCCCAACTCTGCAGGGACCCTGCTATCCGAGTCAGAAATGGAGAGGAACCCTGACGTTACTGCCTCAATCCGAGATTAGGTCCTCTTCAATTGCACCAGTCCCTGTGATGTCCCGAGAAGCCCCTCTCAACTCCACAGTATCCCTGACTTCTCAGAGGAACCCCGCTAAGCTCCCTGAGGTCATGGGCACAAGTCGAGGGAACCCAGGGTTTCCTGCCACACCCCGAGAAAGACCTCGAGAGTTCTTCTTCGAAGCGTCTTGAGGCTTGATTCCCCTACCATGACTCGAGAGCAATGAGGCGCTCCCCCACGCCACGTCCATGGAGACCTGACTTCCGTGGCACCACAGGAGTCTCCCTGAGCTCCCCGTCCTATCTCGTGAGAAACCCCAACCAGGCACTGCACCTTGAGAAAACCCACGAGACGCCCCCGTCATCGCGAGATGAGGGCCTTCTTTTCCTGCATGGCCTAGAGAGCAATCCCGAGTCCTCTCTCCAAACTCCACAGGAGGCTTAACTCCATTTAGGCCACTCTTGGGCTCCAAGGGATACCCGTCGCGACTCGAGAGGAGAGCGGAGTCCATTCATTCCCTTCGAGACGAGGCCTGACTCCCCGGGTGAGTCTGGAATGCAACCCCGAGATCCCTGTCGCCCCTGGAGAGAAAAACTCGGTCCTGGACACAAACCTAGATGAGCTCTATTTTGCCCTGCAGTGACTCGAGAGCAATCTCCAGCTCTCACTTGCAACTCGAATGGAAGATTGGACTTCCCTGGGCCAACACAAGAGGAAACCTGTATTCCCCATCGTAACTCAAGAATCCTGCCGCAACTCGAGAAAAAACACGTGGGTCCCCCGTCAGCGCTAGATGAGGCCCTTGCCCACTACAGCATCTCAAGAGAAGTCCCAGGTTCCGTCTTGAAGTGCGAAACGGTACTTGGCACCCTTGATGCAACCAGAAAAGTTACCCGACTTTCACTCAAGGAGAGCACCGAGGTTCCCGGCACTACTTCATCTGAGCCCTTTCTCTCCTCCTGATCCCGAAAGTAGGGTCGATTCCCCTGCTTTGTTTGGAAAGGGTTCCCGGACTTTCCTGCGCGCCTCAGGATGAGGCCGGTCTCACGAGAAAATTCGAGACGTAGCCTAGTGGGTGGTGCAACATGCTGAAAGACCCCAATTTCCCGGTCCGCACTTGAGGAGAACACGATGCCCGGACACCTCTTCGAAGGCAACCCTGTGGATGAAGGCACAACAGGAAGGAGCACTGACGCCCCCGTGCATCTCCGAAAAACCCGCAGGTTCCACACACATCACGAAAAGTGGTGTTATCCTTGAACAACTTGAGATGTAAGCGGAGTTCCATTCCTCCGCAGAACACGAGACCTGACACTCCTGAGCAAACTCAACAGGGACCCTGCGATCTGAGTCAGATCCGGCCTCCAGGAAGTCAGGAGCAGAACCCTGAGGTTCCTGCCTCAACTCGAGATGAGGCCCACTTCCATTGCACCAAACCCAGAGGAGTCCCGAGAGGCCTCTCCCAAATCCACAGTATCCCTGACTTCTCAGAGGCACCCTGAGACGCTCCCTGAGGTCACCGGCACAAGTCAAGGGAACCCAGGGTTTCCTGCCGCAACCCTAGAAAGACATCGAGAGTTCTTTTTCAACCCGTCATGAGGCCCGATTCCCCTACCCTGACTTGAGAGCAATGACGCGCTCCCCCTTGCCCCGCCCATGGAGACCTGACTTCCCTGTTGCCACACGAGAGGCTACCTGAACTCCCCGTCGTACCTCGTGAGAAACCCCACACTGGCGCCGCAGCTCGAGAAAACCCACGAGACGCCCCCGTCATCTCGAGATGTGGGCCTTCTTTTCCTGCATGGCCTGGAGAGCAATCCCGAGTCCTCTCTCCAAACTGAAGAGGAGGGTTGACTCCCTTTAGACCACTCAGTGGGCTCCAAGAGATACGCGTCGCAACTCGAGAGGATAGCCGAGTCCTTTGCTTCCCCTCGAGACGAGGCCTAACTCCCCGGGTGAGTCTGTAATGCAAACCCGAGATCCCTGTCGCCCTTGGAGAGGATCATTGGGTCCTGAACACAAGGCTAGATGAGGTCGCTTTTGCCCTGCAGTAACTCGAGAGCACTCCCCAGCTTTCCCTCGCAACCCGAATGGAAGATTGGACCTCCCTGGGCCAACACAAGAGGAAGCCTGAATTCCCAGTAGTAATTCGAGAATTCCGCCTCAACTTGAGAAAAACCACGTGGTTCCCCCGTCATTGCAAGATGAGGCCCTTGCCCGCTCCAGCGTCTCAAGAGTAGTCCCACGTTCTGTCTTCAAGTGCGAAATGATATTTGGCACCCTTAATGCTACCCCAAAAGTTCCCCGACATACGGGTCGCACTAGAGGGGAACACCGAGGTTCCTGGCACCACTTCATCTGAGCCCCTTCTCCCCTCCTGATCGCGAAAGGAGGGTCGATTCCCCTGCTTTGTCTGCAAGGGGTTCCCGACCTTCTCCACGCACCTCAGATGAGGCTGTCTCACGAGGAAATTCGAGACGTAGCCTCGATGGTGGTGCCACATGCCGAAAGACCGCGATTTCCCGATCCGCTCTTGATAAGAACGCGATGCCCAGACACCTATTCGAAGATAGTGTGGATGAAGGCACAACACGAAGGGGCACTGACACCCCCGTGCATCGTCCGGAAAAGACCGCAGGTTACTCATACAGCTCAACAAGTGCCTGTCACCCAGTGAACAACTCGAGAGGCAAGCGGAGGTCCATTCCTGCACACAAGACAAGGCCTGACTCACCTCTCCCAACTATGCAGGGGGCTGCGATCGGAATCAGAAATGGAGAGGAACCCTGAGGTTCCTGCCTCCCCTCGAGATGAGGCCCCCTTCCATTTCACCAAACCCAGTGGAGTCCCGAGAGGTCTTTCCCAACTCCACAGTATCCCTGACTTCTCAGAGGCACCCGGAGAATCTCCCTGAGGTCACCGGCACAAGTCGAGGGAACCCAGGTATTCTTGCCAAGACCCGAGAGAGATCTTGAGAGTCCTTCAACGCGTCTAGAGGCCTGATTCCCCTACCATGACTCGAGAGCAATGACGCGCTCCCCCTCGCCACACGCATCGAGACCTAACTTCCCTGGCGCCACACAAGAGGCTCCCTGAGCTCCCCGTCGTACCTCCTGAGAAACCAACACAGGCGCTGCAGCTCGGTAAAACCACCGAGACCCCCCCCCCCGTCATCGTGAGATGAGGGCCTTCTTTTCCTGCATGTCCTGGAGTGCAATCCCGAGTCCTCTCTCCAAACTCCAGAGGAGGCTTGACTCCCTTTAGTCCACTCAGTGGGCTCCAAGAAATACCCGTCGCGACTCGAGAAGAGAGAGAAGTCCTTTGTTTCCCCTCGAGAGGACGCCTGACTCCTGGGTGAGTCTAGAATGCAACCCCAAGATCCCAGTCATCCCTTGAGAGGAACATTAGGTCCTAGACACAAGCCTGGATGAGGTTTCTTTTGCCCTGCAGTGACTCGAGCGCAACCCCCAGCTCTCCCTCGCAACTCGAATGGAAGATTGGGCTTCCCTGGGCCAACACAAGAGGAAGCCAGAAATCCCCTTCGTAACTCGAGAATCCCGCCGCAACTCGAGAAAAACCACGTGTTTCCAACGTCATCCCAAGATGAGGCCCTTGCTGCTATGGCGTCTCAAGAAAAGAACCACGTTCCGTCTTGAAGTGCGAAACGGTACTTTGCACCCTTGATGCGACACCAAATGTTCCCGGACACGCCGGTCTCACTCGACAGGAACACCGAGGTTCCCGCACCACTTCATCTGAGCACCTTCTCCCCTCCTGTTCGAGACAGGAGGGTCTATTCCCCTGCTTTGTTTGGAAGGGGTTCCCCACATTCCCGGCGCACCTCAGGATGAGGCCGGTCTCACGAGGAAATTCGAGACATAGCGTCGTGGGTGGTGTCACATGCCGAAATACCCCGATTTCCCGGCCCACTCTTGAGAAGAACCCGATGCCCGGACACCTCTTCGAAGGCAACCCTGTGGACGAAGGCACAAAACGAAGGGTCACTGACACTCCCGTGCATCATTCGGTAAAAGCCGCAGGTTCCACACACAGCTCGACAAGAGGCCTGTCATCCCATGAACAACTCGAGAGGCAAGCAGAGTTCCATTCCTCCACTCAAGACGAGGCCTGACTCTCCGGTCCCAACTCTGAAGGGACCCTGCGATCGGAGTCCGAAATGGAGAGGAACCCTGAGGTTCCTGACTCCACTCGAGATGAGGCCCTCTTCCATTACACCAAAAACAGTGGAGGCCCGAGAGGCCCCTCCCAAATCCACAGTATCGCGACTTCTCAGAGGCACCCTTAGAAGCTCCCTGAGGTCACCTGGCACAAGTCGAGGGAACACAGGGTTTCCTGACGCAACCCGAGAAAGACCTCGAAAATCCTCCTTCAACGCATCTTGAATCCCGATTCCCCTACCATGACTCGAGAGCAATGACGCGTTCCCCCTCGCCACTCGCATGGAGACTTGACTTCCCTGGCGCCACACGAGAGGCTCCCTGAGCTCCCCGTCATACCTCGTGAGAAATCCCACACTGGCTCCCCAGCTCGAGAAAACCCACGAGACGCCTCCGTCATCGCGAGATGAAGGCCTTCTTTTCCTGCATGGCCTGGAGAGCAATCTCGAGGCCTCTCTTCAAACTCCACAGGAGGCCTGACTCCCTTTAGGCCACTCTGTGGGCTCCAAGAGATACCCGTTGGGACTCGAGAGGAGAGCGGAATTCTTTGCTTCCCCTATATACCAGGCCTGACTCCTCAGGTGAGTCTGGAATGCAACCCCGAGATCCCTGTCGCCCCTGGAGAGGAACATTAGGTCCTAGACACAAGCATAGATGAGGTCTCATTTGCCCTGAAGTGACTCGAGAGCAATCCCCTGCTCTCCCTCGCACCTCGAATGGAAGAATGGACTTCCCTGGGACAACACAAGAGGAAACCTGAATTCCCCGTCGTAATTCGAAAATCCCGCTGCAACTCGAGGAAAACCACGTGGTTCCCCCGTCATCGCAAGATGAGGCCCTTGCCAGCTACAGCGTCTCAGTAGAAGCCCTACGTTCCATCTTGAAGTTTAAAACGATAATTGGCAACCTTGATGTTAGCACAAAAGTTCCCCGACACCCTGGTCTCACTCGAGGGGAACACCAAGGTTCGGTGCACCGCTTGTTCTGAGCCCCTTATCCCCTCCTGATCGCGACGGGAGGGTCGATTACCCTGCTTTGTCTGGAAGGGGTTCCGGACCTTCCCGGCGCACCTCAGGATGAGGCCGGTCTCACGAGGAAATTCGAGACGTAGCCTTGTGGTTGGTGCCACACGCCGAAAGACCCCGATTTCCCTGTCTGCTCTTGATAAGAACCCAATGCTAGGACACCTCTTCGAAGGCAATCCTGTGGACGAAGGCACAAAACGAAGGGGTCTGACACCCTCCTGCATCGTTGGAAAAGCCCGCAAGTTCCACATACAGATCGACAAGTGGCCTGTCACCCCGTGAACAACTCGAGAGGCAAGAGGAGTTAAATTCCTCCACACAAGACGAGGCCTGACTCTCCTGTCCCAACTCTGCATGGACACTGAGATCCGATTCAGAAATGGAGAGGAACCATGAGGTTCCTGCCTCAACTCGAGATAAGGCCCTCTTCTACTGCACCAAACCCAGTGGAGTTCGGAGCGGCCCCTCCCAACTGCACAGTATCCCTGACTTCTCAGAGGCACCCTGAAAAGCTCCCTGAGGTCACGGGCATAAGTCGACGGAACCCAGGGTTTCCTGCCGTAACCTGAGAAAAACCTCGAGAGTCCTTCTTCACGCGTCTTGAGGCCCGATTCCCCTACCATGACTGGAGAAAAATGACGCGCTCCCCCTCGCCACGCGCATGAAGATCTGACTTCCCCGGCACCACATGAGAGGCTCCCTGAGCTCCCCATCGTACCTCGTGAGAAACCCCACACTGGCGCCGCAGCTCGAGAAAACCCACGAGACGCCCCTGTCATGGTGAAATGAGGGCCTTCTTTCCTGCATGACCTGAAGAGCAATCCCGAATCCTCTCTCCAAACTCCAAAGGAGGCTTGACTCCCTTTAGGTCACTCAGTGGGCTCCAAGAGATACCCGTCGATACTCAGGAGGAGAGCGGTGTCCTTTGCTTCCCCTCGAGATGAGGCCTGACTACGAGGGTGAGTCTGGAATGCAACCCTGGATCCCTGTCGCCCCTGGAGAGGAACCTTAGGTCCTGGACAAAAGCCTAGAGGAGGTCTCTTTGGCCCTGCAGTGACTCAAGCACAACCCCTAGCTTTCCCTTGCAACTCGAATGGAAGATTGGCCTTTCTGAGCCAACACAAGAGGAAGCCTGAATTTCCAGTTGTAATTTGAGAAACCCGCCGCAACTCGAGAAAAATCACGTGGTTCCCCGTATTGCAAGATGAGGCCCTTGCCCCCTACAGCGTCTCAAGAGAAGTCTCACATTCCGTCTTGAAGTGCAAAACAGTACTTGGCACCCTTGATGCGACCCCAAAAGTTCCCCTATATACCGATCTCACTAGAGGGGACACTGAAGTTCCGGCACCACTTCATCTGAGGCCTTTCTCCTCTCCTGATCGCGATAGGAGGGTCGATTCCACTGCTTTGTCTCGAAGGGATTCCCGACCTTCCCGGCACACCTCAGGATGAGGCCGGTCTCACGAGGAAATTCGAGAGGTAGCCTCGAGGGCCATACTACATGCCGAAAGACCCCGATTCCATGGTCCACTTTTGATCAAAACCAGACTCCTGGACACCTCTTCGAAGGCAAGCCTGTGGATGAAGGCACAACACGTAGGGGCACTGACACCCCGTGCATCTTCCGGAAAAACCCGCAGGTTCCTCACACAGCTCCACAAGTGGTCTGTCACCTCGTGAACAACTCGAGAAGCAAGCGGAGTTCCATTCCTCCACACAAGACGATGCCTGACTCTCCTGTCACAACTCTAGGGACCTTGCGCACCGAGTCAGAAATGGAGAGGAAGCCTGAGGTTCCTGCCTCCACTCAAGATGAGGCCCTTTTCCATTGCCAGCAAAACCAGTGGAGTCCCGAGAGGCCCGTCCCAAATCCACAGTATGCCTGACTTCTCAGAGGCACCCTGAGAAGCTCCCTAAGGTCACCGGCAGAAGTCGACGGAACCCAGGGTTTCCTGCCGCAACCCGAGAAAGACCTTGAGAGTCCTGCTTTAACGTGTCTTGAGGCCCGATTCCCGTATCATATCTCGAGAGCAATGACGCGC
Organism: Bubalus bubalis; assembly: GCF_019923935.1. Classification (NCBI taxonomy): domain Eukaryota; kingdom Metazoa; phylum Chordata; class Mammalia; order Artiodactyla; family Bovidae; genus Bubalus; species Bubalus bubalis. The sequence continues at coordinate 52,201,052 of NC_059158.1, read as the reverse complement.
TCCCCCTTGCCATGCGCATGGAGACCTGAATTCCCTGGTGCCACACGAAAGGCTCCCTGAGCTTCCCGTCGCACCTCGTCAGAAACCGCACACTGGCACCGCAGCTCGAGAAAACCAACAAGACGCCCCTGTCATCGCGAGATGAGGGTCTTCTTTTCCTGCATGGCCTGGAGAGCAATCCTGAGTCCTCTCTCCAAACTCCACAGGGGGCTTGACTCCCTTTAGGCCACTCAGTGGGCTCCAAGAGACACCTGTGGCGACTCGAGAGGAGAGCGGGGTCCTTTGCTTCCCCTCGAGTCGAGCTCTGACTCCCAGGATGCGTCTGGAATGCAACCCCGAGATCGCTGTCGGCCCTGGAGAGGAATATTAGGTCCTGGACACAAGCCTAGATGAGGTCTCTTTTGCCCTGCAGTGACTCAAGAGCAAACCCCAGCTCTCCCTCGAAACTCGAATGGAAGATTGGACTTCCCTGGGCCAACACAAGAGGAAGCCTGAATTCCCCGTCGTAACTCGAGAATCCCGCCGCACCTTGAGAAAAACCACGTGATTCCCCCGTCATCCCAAGATGAGGCCCTTGCCCTCTACAGCGTGTCAAGAGAAGCCCCAAGTCCGTATTGAAGTGCAAAACGGTACTTGGCACCCTTGAAGCGACCCCAAAAGTTTCCCGACACACCGGTCCCACTCGAGGGGAACACCGAGGTTCCCGGCACGACTTCAACTGAGCCCTTTCACTCCTCCTGATCGCGACAAGATGGTCGATTCCCCTGCTTTGTCTGGAAGGGGTTCCCGATCTTCATGGCGCACCTCAGGATGACACCAGTCTAACGAAGAAATTCGAGACGTAGCCTCATGGATGGTGCCACGTTCTGAAAGACCCCGATTTCCTGCTCTGCTATTGATAAGAACCCGATGTCCGGACACCTCTTTGAAGGCAACCCTGTGGATGAAGGCACAACACGAAGGGGCACTGACCCCCTCATGCATCTTACGGAAAAAACCGAAGGTTCCACTCACAGCTCGACAAATGGTCTGTTATCCTGTGAACAACTCGAGAGGCAAGTGGAGTTCCATTCCTCCACACAAGACGAGGCCTGACTCTCCTGTCCCAACTCTTCAGGGACCCTGTGGTCGGAGTTTTAAATGGAGAGGAACCCTTAGGTTCCTGCCTCAACTCTAAATGAGGCCCTCTTCCATTGCACCAAACCCAGTGGAGTCCCGAGAGGCCCCTCCCAACTCCACAGTATCCCTGACTTCTCAGAGGCAACCTGAGTAGCTCTCTGAGGTCACCTGGCAGAAGTCGAGGGAACCCAGCGTTTCCTGCCACAACCCCAGAAAGACCTCGAAAGATCTTCTTCAACGCGTCTTGAGGCCGGATTCCCCTAACATGACTCGAGAGCAATTACCCGCTCCCCCTCACCACGGGCATGGAGACCTGACTTCCCTGGTGCTGCACGAGAGGCCCCCTGAGCTCTCCATCGTACCTCGTGAGAAACACAACGTGGCGCCCCAGCTGGATTAAACCCACGAGACGTCCACGTCATCGCGAGATGTGGGCTTTCTTTTATTGCATACCCTGGAGAGCAATCCGGAGTCCTCTCTCCAAACTCCACAGGAGGCTTGACTCCCTGGAGGCCACTCAGTGGGCTCCAAGAGATACCTATCGCGACCCAGGAGGATATCAGAATCCTTTGCTTCCCCTCGAGCCGAGGCCTGACTCACTGGGTGAGTCTGGAATGCGTCCCCGTGATCCCTATCGCCCCTGGAGAGGAACATTAGGTCCTGGACACAAGCCTAGATGAGGTCTATTTTGACCTGCCGTGACTCGAGAGCAATTCCCACCCAGCTCTCCCTGGCAACTCGAATGGAAGAATGGACTTCCCTGGGCCAACAGAAGAGGAAGCCTGAATTCCCCGTCGTAAGTCAACAATCCCATCGCAACTCGAAAAAAACCACGTGGTTTCCCCTTCATCACAAGATGAGGCCCTTGCCCGCCACAGCGTCTCAAGAGAAGTCCCACGTTTCGTCTTGAAGTTTGAAACAGTATTTGGCAAGCTTCATGAGACCCCAAAAGTTCCCTGACATACCGGTCTCACTCAAGGGGAACACCGAGGTTCCCGGCACCACTTCATCTGAGCCCCTTCTCCCCTCCTGATCGCGACAGTAGGGTCGATTAACCTGCTTTGTCTGGAAGGCTTTCCCGACCTTCCAGGGGCACCTCAGCATGAGGCCCGTCTCACGAGGAAATTCGAGACGTAGCCTCGTGTGTGGTGCCGCATTCCAAAAGACCCCGATTTCCTGGTCCGCTCTTGATAAGAACCCGATGCCCGCACACCACTTCGAAGGCAACCCTGTGGATGAAAGCACATCACGAAGGGGCACTGACACCCCCGTGCATTGTCTGGAAAAAACCGCAGGTTCCACACACAGCTCGACAAGTGGCCTGTCACTCCTTGAACAACTCGAGAGGCAAGCGGAGTTCCATTCCTCCACACAAGACGAGGCCTGACTCTCCTGTCCCAACTCTGCAGGGACCCTGCGATCTGAGTCAGAAATGGAGAGGAACCCTGAGGTTCCTTCCTGATCTCGAGATTAGGCCCTCTTCCATTGCAGCAAACCCAGTGGAGTCCCGAGAGGCCTCTCCCAGCTCCATAGTATCCCTGACTTCTCAGAGGCACCCTGAGAAGCTACCTGAGGTCACAGGCACAAGTCGAGGGAACCCAGGGTTTCCTGCCGCAACCCGAGAAAGACCTCGAGCGTCCTTTTTCATTGCGTTGAGCCCTGATTCCACTACCATGACTCGAGAGCAATGACGTGCGCCCCCTCGCCACTCGTATGGAGACTTGACTTCCCTGACACCACACGAGAGGCTCCCTGAGCTCCCGGTCGTACCTTGTGAGAAACCCCACACTGGCACCGCAGCTCCAGAAAAACCACGAGACTCCCCCGACATCGCGAGATGAGGGCCTTCTTTTCCTGCATGGCCTGGAGAGCAATCCCGCGTGCTCTCTCCAAACTCCACAAGAGAGGAGCCAAGATTGCTGAGGAGTAGGACGGGGAGAACTCTTTCCCCCCCAAACAATTTCATCAAAAGAGCATTTAAACGTCGAGTAAATTCCACAATACAACTTATGAATGCTGCCAGAGGACATCAGGCACCCAGAAAAGCAACCCAACTCTTGGAAAGTAGGTAGGAAAAAGTATAAAAGACAAAAAAAGAGACAAAAGAGGGAGGGAGGGATTTCCGTCCCGGGAAGATAGTCTTAAAAAGAGAAAAGTTTCCAAACACCAGGAAAGCTTTTCACTGCCAAATCTTTGCCAAGCTTTGGAAGCACAAAGGGCAACATAAGGGGGATAAAAATAAATAAACAATTAAAACTCGCAGATTGCAAGCCCTACGGTAACTCCCCCAGCCGCGAAGCAGTGCAGACGCCTGCTCACACCATTAGCAAGCAGGGGCTGGGCAGGGAGGCGCGGCGCGGGCTGCATCGCTTAGAGTAAGAATCTGGCCTGAATACCCTGAGCGCTATCTGAACGAAATAACTTGGGCTAGCAAACCAGACTCTGGGATATCTACCACGCAAAAAGCCAGCCCTAACCTAAGACACCGCCAGGCCCGCGCACGGAACAAAGGACTGAACAGAGATAGCCGGCTGCAGACCTTCCCCCTCCGGTGACAGGCAGCCAGAGCCGGAAGGGGGCAATCGCAGCCCCAGAGAGACATTATCTATAAAACTGTAAGCAGGCTTCTTTGCTAACTAAAACTTCTTGGGGATCTGGACGGTCAACATCTGCCTGAGAAGGTGCGCCTGTTTTACACCCAGATAACCGAGTGGCGGGGAGGCGATAAGTCACAACATTGGCGCTCGCCAAACACCTCATCACCTGAGCTGCTCGGACCTGGGAAGAGCACAAAACGCAGGCCCAACCGAGTCTGTGCCTCTGAGGACTACCCGAGTGCCTGAACCTGAGCGGCTTGGACCTGGGAGGTGCATGCAGCCCAGGGCCAGCCTCGGATTGTTCCCGGTGGAACAACCTAGAGCCCGAGCAGTGTGGGCAGGGAGGCTACACGTGCCGTGAGCGGGGGCAGACCCAGTGTGGCTGAGGCACTGCGAGCGCACGCCAGTGTTATTTGTTTGCAGCATCACTCCCTCCCTCCCTCCCCACAGCGCAACTGAACAAGTGAGCCTAAAAAAAAAAAGTGTCCTCCACCGTCCCCTTTGTGTCAGGGCGTAAACCAGACACTGAAGAGACCAGCAAACAAAAGAAGCTATAACAGAGGGAAACGCCTTGGAAGCTACAGGCAATAGATTAAAACCCTGTGGTTACTAGGACTACATAGGAAGGCGCCTATAGATCTTGAGAAATATAAGTCGGACCAAGGAACTAGCCAAAAATGAACCGAACCCACGATACTCACAACAAAACCAGAGAAAGTCCTAGATATATTTTTATGATCATTCTTTCTTTTTTTTAATTTTTTTAATTTTAAGTCCTCTATTGTTCATTTAATTTTCACTTTTATAACCTATTACTTTGCAAAAAAAAAGACCCTATTTTTTTCTTCTTCAGCAAACTTCATATATATATATATATATATATATATATATAATAATTTTTTGACCTTGTTTTTTTGTTTTGTTTTTTTTTTCTTCTTTTCTTTAACATTGTATTTTTGAAATTCCAAACTGTACTCTAGATTTTTAATTTATGCTTTTTGATATTTGATATCAATTTTGTACCTGTAGTTTCTTTATAATTTTTGCGACATTGCTTGTTTTTGTTTGTTTGTTTTCTCTTTAGTTTTCTTCTTCCTTTTTTTTAACATTGTATTTTTGAAATTCCAAACTCTACTCTAGATTTTTAATTTTTGCTTTTTGGTATTAGTTATCAATTTTGTACCTGTATTTTCTTGATAATTTTTGCGACCTTGTTTGTTTTTCTTTGTTCGTTTTTTCTCTCTTTCTTTTCCTTCTTCTTTTCTTTAACATCGTATTTTTGAAATTCCAAACTCTACTCTAGATTTTTAATTTTTGCTTTTATGTATTTGTTACCAATTTTGTACCTTTAAGAACCCAATCTTCAGTACCCATTTTTCACTAGGGAGCGAGATTACTGGCTTGACTGCTCTCTCTCCCTTTGGACTCTCCTTTTTCTCCACCAGGTCGCCTGTGTCTCCTCCCTAACCCCTCTCTACTCTACCCAACTCTGTGAATTTCTGTGTATTCCAGACGGTGGAGAACACTTAGGGAACTGATTACTGGCTGGATCTGTCTCCCTCCTTTTCATTCCCCCCTTTTATCCTTCTGGCCACCTCTGTCTCCTTCCTCCTTCTTCTCGTCTCTGTATAACTCTGTGAACATCTCTGAGCGGTCCAGTTGTGGAGTGCACATAAGGAAGTGACTACTGGCCAGCCCACTCTCTCCACTATTGATTCCACCTGATCTCATTTGGGTCACCTCTAACTCCCTCCTCCCTCTTCTCTTCTCCATGTAACGCTGTGAACCTTTCTGAGTGGCCCTCACAGTAGAGAAACTTTTCTTCTTTAACGTAGATGTTTTATCAATGGTGCTGTATAGAAGGAGAAGTTTTGAAACTACTGTAAAAGTAAGACAGATAACTGGAAGCAGGAGGCTTAAGTCCAAACCCTGACTCCAGGGAACTCCTGACTCCAAGGAACATTAATTGACAGGAGCTCATCAAATGCCTCCATACCGACACTGAAATCAAGCACCACACAAGGGCCAACAAGTTCCAGGGCAAGACATACCAAGCAAATTCTCCAGCAACAAAGGAACGCAGCCCTGAGCTTCAAGATACAGGCTGCCCAAAGTCACCCCAAAACCACAAACATCTCATAACTCATTACTGGACACTTCATTGCACTCCAGAGAGAAGAAATACAGCTCCACCCACCAGAACACGGACACAAGCTTCCCTAACCAGGAAACCTTGACAAGACACCTGTACAAACCCACACACAGCGAGGAAATGCCACAGTAAAGAACTCCACAAACTGCCAGAATACAGAAAGGACACCCCAAACTCAGCAATTTAAACAAGATGAGACAGAGGAATACCCAGCAGATAAAGGAACAGGATAAATGCCCACCAAACCAAACAAAAGAGGAAGAGATAGGGAATCTACCTGATAAAGAATTCCGAGTAAGGATAGTGAAATGGATCTAAAATCTTGAAATTAAAATGGAATCACAGATAAATAGCCTGGAGACAAGGATTGAGAAGATGCAAGAAAGGTTTAACAAGGACCTAGAAGAAATAAAAAAGAGTCAATATATAATGAATAATGCAATAAATGAAATTAAAAACACTCTGGAGGCAACAAATAGTAGAATAACAGAGGCAGAAGATAGGATTAGTGAATTCGAAGATAGAATGGTAGAAATAAATGAATCAGAGAGGATAAATGAAAAACGAATTAAAAGAAATGAGCACAATCTCAGAGACCTCCAGGACAATATTAAACGCTACAACATTCGAATCATAGGGGTCCCAGAAGAAGAAGACAAAAAGAAAGACCGTGAGAAAATACTTGAGGAGATAATAGTTGAAAACTTCCCTAAAATGGGGAAGGAAATACTCACTCAAGTCCAAGAAACCCAGAGAGTCCCAAACAGGATAAAGCCAAGGCGAAACCCCCCAAGACACATATTAATCACATTAACAAAAATCAAACACAAAGAACAAATATGAAAAGCAGCAAGGGAAAAACAACAAATAACACACAAGGGAATTGCCATAAGGATAACAGCTGATCTTTCAATAGAAACTCTTCAAGCAAGGAGGGAATGGCAAGACATACTTAAAATGATGAAAGAAAATAACCTACAGCCCAGATTATTGTACCCAGCAAGGATCTCATTCAAGTATGAATGAGAAATCAAAAGCTTTTCAGACAAGCAAAAGCTGAGAGAATTCTGCACCACCAAACCAGCTCTCCAACAAATACTAAACAGGAAACACAAAAACGGTGTATAAATTCGAACCCCAAACAATAAAGTAAATGGCAATGGGATCATACTTATCAGTAATTACCTTAAACGTAAATGGGTTGAATGCTCCAACCAAAAGACAAAGACTGGCTGAATGGATACAAAAACAAGACCCCTACATATGTTGTCTACAAGAGACCCACCTCAAAACAGGGGATACATACAGACTGAAAGTGAAGGGCTGGAAAAAGATTTTCCATGCAAATAGGGACCAAAAGAAAGCAGGAGTAGCGATACTCATATCAGATAAAATAGACTTTAAAACAAAGGCTGTGAAAAGAGACAAAGAAGGTCACTACATAATGATCAAAGGATCAATCCAAGAAGAAGATATAACAATTATAAATATATATGCACCCAACGTGGGAGCACCACAGTATGTAAGACAAATGCTAACAAGTATGAAAGGAGAAATTAACACTAACACAATAATAGTTGGAGATTTTAATACCCCACTCACACCTATGGATAGATCAACTAAACAGAAATTTAACAAGGAAACACAAACTTTAAATGATACAATAGACCAGTTAGACCTAATTGATATCTATAGGACATTTCATCCCAAAACAATGAATTTCAACTTTTTCTAAAGTGCACATGGAACCTTCTCCAGGATAGATCACATCCTGGGCCATAAAGCTAGCATTGGTAAATTCAAAAAAATAGAAATCATTCCAAGCATCTTTTCTGACCACAATGCAGTAAGATTAGATCTCAATTACAGGAGAAAAACTATTAAAAATTCCAACATATGGAGGCTGAACAACACGCTGCTGAATAACCAACAAATCACAGAAGAAATCAAAAAAGAAATCAAAATTTGCATAGAAACGGATGAAAATGAAAACACAACAACCCAAAACTTGTGGGACACGGTAAAAGCAGTCCTAAGGGGAAAGTTCATAGCAATACAGGCACACCTCAAGAAACAAGAAAAAAGTCAAATAAATAAACTAACTCTACACCTAAAGCAACTAGAAAAGGAAGAAATGAAGAACCCCAGGGTTAGTAGAAGGAAAGAAATCTTAAAAATTAGAGCAGAAATAAATGCAAAAGAAACAAAAGAGACCATAGCAAAAATCAACAAAACCAAAAGCTGGTTCTTTGAAACGATAAATAAAATTGACAAACCATTAGCCAGACTCATCAAGAAACAAAGGGAGAAAAATCAAATCAATAAAATTAGAAATGAAAATGGAGAGATCACAACAGAAAACACAGAAATACAAAGGATCATAAGAGACTACTATCAACAATTATATGCCAATAAAATGGACAACGTGGAAGAAATGGACAAATTCTTAGAAAAGTACAACTTTCCAAAACTGGACCAGGGAAGAACTAGAAAATCTTAACAGACCCATCACAAGCACGGAAATTGAAACTGTAACCAAAAATCTTCCAGCCAACAAAAGCCCAGGTCCAGACGGCTTCACAGCTGAATTCTACGAAAAATTTAGAGAAGAGCTAACACCTATCCTGCTCAAACTCTTCCAGAAAATTGCAGAGGAAGGTAAACTTCCAAACTCATTCTATGAGGCCACCATCAGCCTAATACCAAAACCTGACAAAGATCCCACAAAAAAGAAAACTACAGGCCAATATCACTGATGACATAGATGCAAAAATCCTTAACAAAATTCTAGCAATCAGAATCCAACAACACATTAAAAAGATCATACACCATGACCAAGTGGGCTTTATCCCAGGGATGCAAGGATTCTTCAATATCCGCAAATCAATCAATGTAATACACCACCTTAACAAATTGAAAAATAAAAACCATATGATTTTCTCAATAGATGCAGAGAAAGCCTTTGACAAAATTCAACATCCATTTATGATAAAAACTCTCCAGAAAGCAGGAATAGAAGGAACATACCTCAACATAATAAAAGCTATATATGACAAACCCACAGCAAACATTATCCTCAATGGTGAAAAATTGAAAGCATTTCCTCTAAAGTCAGGAACTAAGACAAGGGTGCCCACTTTCACCATTACTATTCAACATAGCTTTGGAAGTTTTGGCCACAGCAATCAGAGCAGAAAAAGAAACAAAAGGAATCCAAATTGGAAAAGAAGAAGTAAAACTCTCACTGTTTGCAGATGACATGATCCTCTACATAGAAAACCCTAAAGACTCCACCAGAAAATTACTAGAACTAGTCAATGACTATAGTAAAGTTGCAGGATATAAAATCAACACACAGAAATCCCTTGAATTCCTATACACTAATAATGAGAAAACAGAAAGAGAAATTAAGGAAACAATTTCATTCACCATTGCAACGGAAAGAATAAAATACTTAGGAATATACCTACCTAAAGAAACTAAAGACCTATATATAGAAAACTATAAAACACTGGTGAAAGAAATCAAAGAGGACACTAATAGGTGGAGAAATATACCATGTTCATGGATTGGAAGAATCAATATAGTGAAAATGAGTATACTACCCAAGGCAATTTATAGATTCAATGCAATCCCTATCAAGCTACCAACAGTATTCTTCACAGAGCTAGAACAAATAATTTCACAATTTGTATGGAAATACAAAAAACCTCGAATAGCCAAAGCGATCTTGAGAAAGAAGAATGGAACTGGAGGAATCAACCTACCTGATTTCAGGCTCCGCTACAAAGCCACAGTTATCAAGACAGTATGGTACTGGCACAAAGACAGAAATATAGATTAGTGGAACAAAATAGAAAGCCCAGAGATAAATCCACACACATATGGACACCTTATCTTTGACAAAGGAGGCAAAAATATACAATGGATTAAAGACAATCTCTTTAACAAGTGGTGCTGGGAAATCTGGTCAACCACTTGTAAAAGAATGAAACTAGAACACTTTCTAACACAATACACAAAAATAAACTCAAAATGGATTAAAGATCTAAACGTAAGACCAGAAACTATAAAACTCCTAGAGGAGAACATAGGCAAAACACTCTCTGAAATACATCACAGCAGGATCCTCTATGACCCACCTCCCAGAATATTGGAAATAAAAACAAAAATAAACAAATGGGACCTAATTAACCTTAAAAGCTTCTGCACATCAAAGCAAACTATTAGCAAGGTGAAAAGACAGCCTTCGGAATGGGAGAAAATAATAGGAAATGAAGCAACTGACAAACAACTAATCTCAAAAATATACAAGCAACACCTACAGCTCAACTCCAGAAAAATAGATGACCCAATCAAAAAATGGGCCAAAGAACTAAATAGACATTTCTCCAAAGAAGACATACAGATGGCTAACAAACACATGAAAAGATGCTCAAAATCACTCATTATCATAGAAATGCAAATCAAAACCACTATGAGGTACCATTTCACGCCAGTCAGAATGGCTGCAATCCAAAAGTCTACAAATAATAAATGCTGGAGAGGGTGTGGAGAAAAGGGAACCCTCTTACACTGTTGGTGGGAATGCAAACTAGTACAGCCACTATAGAGAACAGTGTGGAGATTCCTTAAAAAACTGGAAATAGAACTGCCTTATGATCCAGCAATCCCACTGCTGGGCATACACACTGAGGAAACCAGAAGGGAAAGAGACACGTGTACCCCAATGTTCATCGCAGCACTGTTTCTAATAGCCAGGACATGGAAGCAACCTAGATGTCCATCAGCAGATGAATGGATAAGAAAGCTGTGGTACATATACACAATGGAGTATTACTCCGCCATTAAAAAGAATAGAATGAATCAGTTCTAATGAGGTGGATGAAACTGGAGCCTATTATACAGAGTGAAGTAAGCCAGAAAGAAAAACACCAATACAGTATACTAACGCATATATATGGAACTTTGAAAGACGGTAACAATAACCCTGAGTACGAGACAGCAAAAGAGACACTGATGTATAGAAGAGTCTTATGGACTCTGTGGGAGAGGGAGAAGGTGGGAAGATTTGGGAGAATGGCATTGAAACATGTAAAATATCATGTATGAAAAGAGTTGCCAGTCCAGGTTTGATGCATGACACTGGATGCTTGGGGCTAGTGCACTGGGACGACCCAGAGGGATGCTATGGGGGGGAGGAGGGAGGAGGGTTCAGGATGGGGAGCACATGTATACCTGAGGCGGATTCATTTTGATATTTGGAAAAACTAATACAATTATGTAAAGTTTAAAAATAAAATAAAATTAAAAAAAAATCCACAGGAGGCTTGACTCCCTTTAGGCCACTCAGTGGTCTCCAAGAAATACCCGTCGGGACTCGAGAGCAGAGCAGAGTCCTTTCCTTCCTCTCGAGATGAGGTCTGACTCCTCGGGTGCGTCTAAAATGCAACCCCGAGATCTCTGTCGCCCCTGGAGAGGAACATTAGGTCCTGGACACAAGCTTAGATGAGGTCTCTTTTGCCCTGAAGTGACTCGAGAGCAATCCCTAGCTCTCTCTCGCAACTCCAATGGAAGATTGGACTTCCCTGGGCCAACACAAGAGGAAGCCTGAATTCCCCATCGTAACTCGAGAATCCCGCCGAAACTCGAGAAAAACCACATGGTTACCCTGTCATCGCAAGATGAGGCCCTTGCCCGCTACAGCGTCTAAAGAGAAGTCCCAGGTTTCTTCTTGAAGTGTTTTCACACTTCAAGTGTGAAAACTTGGCACCCTTGATGCGATTCCAAAAGTTCCCCGACACCCTGGTCTCTCTCGAGGGGAACACCGAGGTTCCCGGTACGACTTCATCTGAGCCACTTCTCCCCTCCTGATTGCGACTGGAGGGTCGACTCCCGTGCTTTGTCTGGAAGGGGTTCCCAACCTTCCCGGCGCACCTCAGGATGAGGCCGGTCTAACGAGAATATTTGAGACGTAGCTTCATGGGTGGTAACACATGCTGAAAGACCCCGATTCCCCGGTCCGCTCTTGATAAGAACCCGATGCCCGGACACCTCTTGAAAGGCAACCCTGTGGAAGAAGGCACAACACGAAGGGGCACTGACACCCTCGTGCATCGTCCGGAAAAACCCGCAGATTCCAAACACAGTTCGACAAGTTGCCTGTCACCCCGTGAATAACTCGAGAGGCAAGCGGAGTTCCATTCCTCCTTACAAGACGAGGCCTGACTCTCCTGTCCCAACTCTGCAGGGACCCTGCGATCAGAGTCAGAAATGGAGACGAACCCTGAGGTTCCTGCCTCCACTCGAGATGAGGCCCTCTTCTATTGCACCAAACCCAGTGGAGTCCCGAGAGGGCCCTCCCAACTCCAGGGTATCCTGACTTCTCAGAGGCACACTGAGAAGCTCCCTGAGGCCACCGGCACTAGTCGAGGGAACCCAGGGTTTACTGCCGTGACCCAAGAAACACCTTGAAAGTCCTTCTTTAACGGTTCTTGAGGCCCGATACACCTTCCATGACTCTAGAGCAATGACGCGCTCCCCCTCGCAATGCGCATGGAGACCTGACTTCCCAAGCGCCACATGAGAGGCTCCCTGAGCTCCCCGTAGTACCTCATGAGAAACCCCACACTGGCGCTGCAGCTCGAGAAAACCCACGAGACGCCCCCTTCATCGCGAGATGATGGCCTTCTTTTCCTGCATGGCCTGGAGAGCAATCCCGAGTCCTCTCTCCAAACTCCACAGGAGGCTTGACTCCCTTTAGGCCACTCAGTGGGCTCCAAGAGATACCCGTCGCAACTCGAGAGGAGAGCGGAGTCCTTCGCTTCCCCTCGAGACAAGGACTGACTCCCCGGGTGCATCAGGAAAGCAACCCCGAGATCCCTGTCCCCCCTGGAGACGAACATTATGTCCTGGACACAAGCCTAGATAAGGTCTCTTTTGCCCTGCAGTAACTCAAGCGCAATCCCTAGCTCTCCCTCGCAACTCGAATGGAAGACTGGACTTCCCTGGGCCAACACAAGAGGAAGCCTGAATTTCCTGACCTAACTCGAGAATCCCGCCACAACTCGAGAAAAACGACGTGGTTAACCCGTCACCACAAGATGAGGCCCTTGCCAGCTACAGCGTCTCAAGAGAAGTCTCACGTTCCGTCTTGAAGTTTGAAACGGTACTTAGCACCTTTGATGTGACTCCAAAAGTTCCCCGACATCCCAGTTTTACTCGAGGGGAACATCGAGGTTCCCGGCACCACTTCATCTGAGCCCCTTCTCCCCTCCTGATCGGGACAAGAGGGTCGATTCACTTGCTTTGTCTGAAAGGGTTACCGACCTTCCTGGTGCACCTCAGGTTGAGGTCCGTCTCAAGAAGAAATTCGAGACGTAGGCTTGTGGGTGGTGCCACATGCCGAAAGACACTGATTTCCTGGTCTGCTCTTGATAAGAATCTGAAGGCTGGATACCTCTTCGAAGGCAACCCTGTGTATGAAGGCAAAAAACGAAGGGGAACTGACACCCCCATGCATCGTCCGGATAAAACCGCAGGTTCCACACACAGCTCGACAAGTGGCCTGTTATCCGGTGAACAACTCGAGAGTCCAGTGGAGTTCCATTCCTCCACACAAGACGAGGCCTGACTCTCCTGTCCTAACTCTGTAGGGACTCTGTGTTCAGAGTCAGAAATGGAGAGCAACCCTGAGGTTCCTGCTTCAAATCGAGATGAGGCCCTCTTCTGACAAGGTCCAGCCTCGGCTGGTCCAGGGTTTTCGAAGGGGAGACAGAGTAGGCGACCTATTGATTTATTTATCGAAGATATAAAGAGTAATAGAATGAGGATAGCTCAGTAGGAAAATTCAGTGGAGAAAAGCAGCTGAGTAGCTTGGTTTACGCGGAAAATCAATATAACCCGTGACACCAGGTTAGCTCTGACCACGGAGGCTGCAAGTGCCCTCTAGAATAGAGGAAGGTGCCCCACCTTAGACACCTTATCGAGTGGGTCTTCGAAGCCCAGGCAAATAAATGGTCGCAGAGGATATCCGCGCTCCAGATGGACACTCATCTGAAAATTGAGGGGAATAATGACATGGGGAGACCAAGCGTTGGCGAGCAAGGCCCGTAGCTTTATTTTCAACACAGGTTTTAATACCCTAAGTTACACATAGAGGATAATAGGGGATGCAAAGTCAGCAGTCTTTAATCCTTATCAAAAACCAGGGTTTCTTTTCTGCAGATTTATCGTATAAAAATGGTTTAGATGATTTACATCATCTTCTGGCCAGAAGACCTATTAACATTTTATGACTCTTGACAAAGACTTATCAACCATAAGAGTTATTTTCTCTAAGAGTAATTGTTTAAGGTTTGGCGCCATCTTTCGAAGATAAAATTGCATTCCTATAGGGAGGATGTGTAATGGGTTTACAACAAAGAAAAGAATTTATTACCTTAAGGGTCTAAAGTTACCAACATCAAGGCCACTACTTATTTTTTCTACATACCAACTATATTAATTAACACACATTCAAGGATACAATTCAGGGGATGTGGAAACTTGGCAAAAAGCATTGGTTCATCAATGAAATCTTTTACTAGTTTTATTCTGACAGTTTCTAACTCTCTGAGAGGCTCTAAGCTATTTGAATATCTTAAACTTCCCGTGCGTCTCGAGGCTGGGAGACTGTACACAATCGTATGCATAGCTGTAGGAGACCGGGTAAACTTGTCAGGCGAGTTAGAAAACCATCTGAGGGGTTTGGATTTAAACACTACTAATTGCCCAGGAACATTATTAGTTGGAGCTGTAAGTTAGCTCTTTGACAGAGAGAGTGAGATGGTGGTGGGGGACATCCCCAGTAATGTCAGAGGTGAGAGAACAAAGCAATAAAGTAAGGCAGACTCTGGTTTTTGGGGGTAGATGCTCAAGAATATACGGGGGAACTCCCGGAGGCTCGATCCCGCCTTTGCGTATGCCGAGACTCTTTCCTCATGACATTTGTCACGAGTGGAATGTCTCTCGCTGGCTCCCGGCAATCTTCCATTGCACCAAACGCAGTGGAGTCCCGAGAGGCCCCTCCCAACACCACAGTATCAGTGTCTTCTCAGAGGCACCCTGAGCAACTCCCTGAGGTCACCGGCACAAGTCGAGGGAACACAGGGTATCCTGCCGCAACCCGAGAAAGACCTCAAGAGTCCGTCTTCAACGCGTCTTGAGGCCGGATTCCCCTACCATGACTCGAGAGCAATGACACGCTCCCCTCGCCATGCGCATGGACACCTGACTTCCCTGGCGCCACATGAGAGGCTCCCTGAGCTCCCCGTCATACCTCGTGAGAAACCCCACACTGGCGCCGCAGCTCGGGAAAACCCACGAGACGCCACCGTCATCGCGAGATTGGGGACTTCTTTTCCTGCCTGACCTGGAGAGCAATCCCTGGTCCTTTCTCCAAACTTCACAGGAGGCTTTACTCCCTTTAGGCCACTCAATGGGCTCCAAGAGATACCTGTCGCGACTTGAGAGGAGAGCAGAGTACTTTGTTTCCCCTCGAGATGAGGCCTTACCTCGGGTGAGTCTGGAATGCAACCCCGAGATCCCTGTTGCCCCTGGAGAGGAACATTATGTCCTGGACAAAAGCCTAGATGAGGTCTATTTTGCCCTACAGTGACTCGAGAGCAACACCCATCTCTCCCTCGCAATTCGAATGGAAGATTGGTCTTCACTGGGCCAACACAAGAGGAAGTCTGAATTTCCCGTTGTAACTCGAGAATCCCGCCGCAACTCTTAAAAACCACGTGGTTCCCCATTCATCGCAATATGAGGCCTTTGCCCGCTACAGAGTCTCAAGAGAAGTCCCATGTTTCGTCATAAAGTTCGAAATGCTACTTGGCACCCTTGATGCGACCCCAAAAGTTCCCCAATATACCGGTCTCACTCCAAGGGAACACCGAAGTTCCTGGCACCACTTCATTTGAGCCCCTTCTCCCCTCCTGATCACGGCAGGAAGGTCGATTCCCCTGCTTTGTCTAGAAGGGGTTCCCGACCTTCATGGCGCACCTCAGGATGAGGCCAGTCTCACGAAGAAATTCGAGACGTAGCCTCGTGTTGGTGCCACGTGCCGAAAGACCCCGATTTCTCGGTCTTGCTCTTGATAAGAACCCGATGCCCGGACACCTCTTCTAAGGCAACCCTGTGGATGAAGGCACTACACGAGGGGGCACTGGCAACCCTGTTCATCGTCCGGAAAATCCCACAGGATCCACATACAGCTCCACAACTGGCCTGTCACCCCTTAAACAACGAGAGAGGCAAGCGGAGTTCCCTTCCTCAGACAAGACGAGGCCTGAGTATCCAATCCCAACTCTGCAGGCACGCTTCGATCTGAGTCAGAAATGGAGAGGAAACCTGAGGTTCCTGCCTCAACCCGAGATGAGGCCCTCTTCCATTAAAACAAACCCAGTGGAGTCCCGAGAGGCCCCTCCCATCTCCACAGTATCCCTGACTTCTCATAGGCATTCTGAGAAGCTCCTTGAGGCCACCGGCAAAAGTCGAGGGAAATAAGGGTTTCCTGCCACAACCGAAGAAAGACCTCGAGAGTCCTTCTTCAATGCGTCTTGAGGTCAGATTCCCCTACCATGGCTCGAGAGCAATAACGCGCTCCCCCTCGCCACGCACATGGAGACCTGACTTCCCTGGCGCCACACGAGAGGCTCCCTGAGCTCCCTGTCGTACCTCGTGTGAAACCCCACACTGGCGCCGCAGCTCGAGAAAACCCACAAGACCCCTCCGTCATCGCGAGATGAGGGCCATCTTTTCCTGCATGGCCTGGAGAGCAGTCCCAAGTCCTCTCTCCAAACTTCACAGGAGGCTTGACTCCCTTTAGGCCACAAAGTGGGCTCCAAGAGGTGCCCGTCGCGACTCGAAAGGAGAGCGGAGTCCTTTGCTTCCCTTCGACACGAGGCCACCTAGCAACAAAGACCCAGCATAGTCAAAACGAATTCAGTGTTACAAAAAATAAATAAATAAAAGGACAGAAGTTCTTTGAACACATGACTGAGATTAGGGGTGAGGCAGTACATATATGTGCCAGGATAATCTTAAAGTACAAGAAAGGAAAGAAAGTAAAGACAACTATCAAGCTGTCCAAAGTGATGAAAATGAATGATTACACAGTTTTATCTGTATAGACTAGCAGATAATAATCTGAAAAGGAATTTTAAAAAATTCCCTTTCAATAATGTCAACATGAATAAATTGCTTTGCCATGGATGTAACGAGGATGACAAGACTGGCACACTGGAAATTCTACACCATGGCTGAAAAATATCCTGAATACATGGACAGATATTCCATAGTGATGGAAAGACTTAAGATGGCAATACCATGGAATGCATCTTGAATCTGAAATGAAGATTCGATATGACTTGATCGTTCAGAGCTTTTGTGTCATCAAGTGTTATTAAAGGATAAAAGAGATAGAGAAAGCTGCTGACATAGACTTGCAGTGGGGTGGGGGTGCGGGGGCAGTAAGCGTACCCCCTGCTGGTCTTTAGCCAGATGTTATACAGCCAGTAGCATTCTGCTAAGGAAAGAAAGGCAATGTCTCAGAGCATGGCACCAGGCCCCCTCCCCCACGACATGCATTGAGATAACATGGGCAGCAGGTGAGTCATCCCGGGCAAAAAAATGATTGACATGAATCTTGAAGAAAGGCAGATTTCCAGGCAAATATATCATTTCCTTAACATAGATTAGGAGAACAAGGTATGAGGAAAACATACTGTTTTGTTCAAGTCGCTTCTGAGCCTTTTGGGGAAACCGACCTGAAGCCAGAGTCTAGCGGAAATACATAGGATATTAACATAGCTTAAGACAAACATTTCCTTAGGAGAAAATGCATTGCTTAGCTCAAGGTTTGTCTGGGAAATTGTTAAACATCAGGAGATGGCTCCGAGCTGGGTTTCCACACACAAGAACATGCATGCAAAGGACAAGCCTGCATAGCCCATCTGCCCCACCCCACAGCCAGCAGAATTTCCAAGTGACCTCCTTTGGCCTTACCCAAACTACAGGAGCACCTCTGGGTTTCCTCTTTCCCTCATTTTTCGGACTCTTTTCTTAAAAAAAAAAGAAAGAAAAGAAAAACAGAAAACAAATAGGCTGTGTATCATCACCCTGCTTATTTAACTTATATGCAGAGTACATCATGAGAAACGCCGGACTGGAAGAAACACAAGCGGGAATCAAGATTGCCAGGAGAAATATCAATCACCTCAGATATGCAGATGACACCACCCTTATTGCACAAAGTGAAGAGGAACCTAAAAGCCTCTTTATTAAAGTAATAGTGGAGAGTGAAAAAGTTGGCTTACTGGGCAGAGCACGCACTGATCACACGGCTGAGCAGGCACTGATCACTGGGCAGAGCAGGTACTGATCAGGAGGTGGCTGAGCGGGCACTGATCTCGTGGTTGACAGGCGCTGATCAGGCGGCTGAGCAGGAACTTATCACGAGACTGACCAGGTACTGATCAGCCGCCTGATCAGAGCCTGCTCAGTCGCATGATCAGTGCATGCTCAGCTGCATGACCAGTGCCTGCTCAGCCACGTGATCAGTGCCTGCTTTGCCCTGTGATCAGTGCCTGCTCAGCCGCCTGATCATTGCCTGCTCATCTGTGTGATCAGTGCCTTCTCAGCCCAGTGATCAGCACCTGCTCAGTCTCGTGATCAGCACCTGCTCAGCGGAGTGATCAGCACCTGCTGAGCAATGTGATATGTGCCTTCTCAGTCATGTGATCAGTACCTGGTCAGTCGCATGATCAGTGCCTGCTCAGCAGCCTGATCAGTGCCTGTCAGCCTCGTGATCAGCGCCTGCTCAGTTGCGTGATCAGCACATCTCAGCCACGTGATCAGCGCCTGCTCAGCCCTGTGATAAATGCCTGCTGAGCAATGTGATATGTGCCTTCTGAGTCACGTGATCAGTGCCTGGTCTGTCGCGTGATCATGCCTGCTCAGCTGCGTGATCACTGCCTGCTCAGCCGTGTGATCAGCACCTGTCAGCCGCGTGTTTAGCGCCTCTCAGCCGGGTGATCACTGCCTGCTCAGCCGCGTCATCAGTGCCTGTCCGCCGCCTTATCAGTGCCTTTCATCCGCAGATCAGAGCCTGCTTAGCCACGTGATCAGCGCCTGTCAGCAGCATAATCCGCGCCTGCTCAGACGTGTGATCAGCACCTGCTCAGCCACGTCATCAGAGCCTGCTCAGCGGCGTGATCAGTGCCTGTCAGCCGCTTGATCGTTGCCTGCTCAGCCACGTTATCAGTGCCTGTCAGCCACGTGATCAGTGCCTGCTCAGCCGCTTGATCAGCGCCTGGTCAGCCTCATGATCAGTGACTGTTCAGCCGCGTGATCAGTGTCTGTCAGCCGTGTGACCAGGGCCAGCTCAGCCGAGTCATCTCTGCCTGTTGAGCCACGTGATCACTGCCTGCTAAGCCGTGTGATCAACGCCTGTCAGCCACGTGATCAACGCCTGCTCAGCCGAGTGATCAGTGCCTTTCAGCCGCAGATCAGAGCCTGCTCAGCCACGTGATCAGTGCCTACTGAACCATTTGATATGTGCCTCTCAGTCACCAGATAAGCACCTGCTCGGCTGCGTTATCAGTGCCTGCTTAGCCCTGTGATCCGTCCCTTCTGAGCAATGTGATATGTGCTTTCTCAGTTACGTGATAAGGGCCTGCTCAGCCCAGTGATCAGTGCCTTTCAGCCACAGATCAGAGCCTGCTCAGCTGCATGATCAGCACCTGTCAGCAGCATGATCAGCACCTGCTCAGCCACGTGATCAGCGCCTGACACCTGCGTGATCAGTGCCTGCTCAGTCTCGTGATCACTGTCTGCTCAGCAACGTGATCAGTGCCTGCTGATCCATTTGATATGTGCCTCTCAGTCACGGGATCAGTTCCTGGTTAGTCACGTGATCAGTTCCTGCTTAACCACGTGATCAGAGCCTGTCAGCCATGTGATCAGTGTCTGCTGAGGCATTTGATATGAGCCTTTGCAGTCACGTGATCAGTGCCTGCTCAGCCGAGTGATCAGTACCTGGTCAGCCGTGTGATCAGAGCCTGTTCAGTCCCGTGATCAGTGGATTATCAGCCGCGTGATAAGTGCCAGCTCAGCTGCATGATCAGCGCCTGTTGAGTCACGTGATTAGTGCCTGCTCAGCTGTGTGATCAGAGACTGCTCAGACCCGTGATGAGTGGATTCTCTCCCCATGATCAGTGCCTGCTCAGCCGCGTGATCAGTGCCTGCTGAGTCATGTGATCAGACCCTGCTCAGTCACGTGATCAGTGCCTGGTGAGCGGTGTGATCAGAGCCTGCTCAGTCCCGTGATAAGTGGCCTGTCACCCCTGAACAACTCAAGAGGCAAGCGGAGTTCCATTCCTCAACACAGACGAGGCCTGACTCTCCTGTTCCAACTCTGCAGAGACCCTGCAATCGAAGTCAGAAATGGAGAGGAACCCTGAGGTTCCTGCCTTAACTCGAGATGAGGCCCTTTTACATTGAACCAAACCCAGGGGAGTCCTGAGAGGCCCCTCCCTACTCCACAGTATCCCTGACTTCTCATAGGAACCTAGAGAAGCTCCCTGAGATCACTGGCACAAGTCGAGGGAACCCAGGGTTTACTGCAGCAACTCGAGAAAGACCTCGAGAGTCCTTCTTCTATGCATCTTGAGGCCCGATTCCCCTACCGTGACTCGAGAGCAATGCCACTCTCCTCCTCTAAAATAGAATGGAGACTGGACTTCCCTGGTGCCACATGAGAGGCTCCCTGAGTTCCCCGTGAACTCGTGAGAAACACCACACCCCCACCGCAGCTCGAAAAAAACCACGAGATTCCACTGTCATCGCGAGATGAGGCCCTTCTTTTCCTGCAGGGTCTAGAGAGCAATCCCGAGTCCTCTCTGAAAACTCCACAGGAGGCTTGACTCCATTTAGGCCACTCAATGGGCTCCAAAAGATACCCTTCACAACTCGAGAGGAGAGTGGAGTTATTTGCTTCCACTCGAGATGAGGCCTGACTCCCTAGGTGAATCTTGAATGCAACCCCTAGATCCCTGTCGCCACTGGAGAGGAACACGTAGTTTCTGGACAAAAGCCTAGATGAGGTCTATTTGCCCTGCAGCGACTCGAGAGGAATCCCTAACTCCCTCTCGCAACTCGAATGGAGATTGGACTTCCCTGGGGAAACATGAGAGGTTCTCTGAGTTGCCTGTTGTAACTCGAAAATCTCGCCGCAACTCATTAAAAAACACGAGGTTCCCCCATCATCGTGAGATGAGGCCTCTTCCCACTGCAGCATATCAAGGGAAATCCCACGTTCCCTCTTGAAATTCGAAATGGTACTTGACACCCTTGATGCAACCCAAAAATTTCCCCAGCATACCGGTCTGACTCAAGAGGAACACCACGTTTCCCGGCACAACTTAATCTGAGCCCCTTCCCTCCTGATCTCGACATGAGGGTCTATTCCCCTGCTTTGTCTGGAAGGGGATATCGACCTTCATGTCCCACTTCAGGAGGAGACCGGTCTCACACTGAAACTTGAGAGGAAGCCTCGTGTGTCGTGCCACATTACGAAAGACACTGATTTCCCCATCCACTCAAGAAAGGTCCGATGCTCTGGCACCTCGTCGAATGTAACCCTGAGGATTAAGTCACATCACGAATGGGAACTCACAACCCAGTTGCATCATCCGAAAACAGCCGCAGGTTTCAAATACAACACGACAAGTGGCCTGTCACCCCGTGAACAACTGGAGAGGCAAGGGAAGTTCCAACCTCATCACAGGATGAGGCCTAACTCTCCTGTTCCAACTCTTCAGAGACCCTGTGAACGAAGTCAGAAATGGAGAGGAACACTGAGGTTCCCACCTCTTCTCGAGACGAGGCCCTATTCATCCCTGTAGCAATGCGCGAGGAATCCTAATGTGGCCCTTGCAACGCCAAAGGAGATCTGACTTCCCTGAGGAAACACGAGCAGTCCCCCAGGTCGACAGGCAACTCGAGAGGAACCCTAAGCTTCCCACCACAACTCCACGCAAATGACGAAATTCCCACCTGCATGCTTGAGGAGACCCTTTTATGCTGCAGCGTTTCCAAAGAAAGCCCACGTTTCCCTTGGATCTTGAAAGGGTCCTCAACATGCTTTATGAAGCTCCAGAAGTTTCCCGAGATACCCGTCCCCACTCGAGAGGAATGGTGAAATTCCCACCACAAGTCAAGAAGAACCCCATTTTCCCCACCTCAAGTCGAGATGAGGGTCGATTGCCCTGCTTCACCTGGAAAGGAATGCCAACGTCCCTGTCGCACCTCGAGAGGAGGCTGGTATCTACTTGACACTGGAGGGGAGCCCGGGGACATTGTCACAATTCGAAAGCCACTGATTTCCCCATCCACTCGAGATCAGGCCTGATTTCCTTGCACTGATTTCAATGTCAGCCAAGAATCCACTCACAACACGAAGGAGTTCTGATGCCCTGGTTGTTAATCCGAAAAGAGCCCCAGGTCCCAAATTCAACTCGGCTGGAGGCCTGAAACACCTTTGACAACTCAAGAGGAAAGCAGAGTTCCATGCCTTCACACACGTCGAGACCTACCTCCCTGTTTGAAACGGCATACACAGCCCGAGACCCACGTCAAAACAGGAAAGGAAACCCGAGGTTTCCGCCTCAATTCGAGATGAGGCGCTCTTCCATTGCACTAAAACAAGTGGATTCCTAGTCCTCCCAAGTCCACAGTATTCCTAACTTCCAATAGGCACAAGGAGAAGCTCCCTGAGGTCACCGTCACAAGTCGAGCAAACACAGGGTTTCCTGCCACAACTCGAGAAGGACCTCAAAATTCCCCCTTCGGCGCATCTTGAGGCCTGATTCCCCTGCAGTGACTCGAGAGCAATGTCGCACTCCACCCTCACAACTCAAGTGGAGACTGGACTTCCCTGGAGCCAAAAGAGAGGCTTCCTTAGTTCCCCGTCGTAACTCGAGGAAAACCCCTCATGTTGTGCCGCAGCTCGTGAAAAACCACGAGATTTGCCCATCATTGTGAGATGAGGCTCTTCTTTTCCTGCAGGGCCTAAAGATCAAACTAGAGTCCTCTCTCAAAACTCCACAGGAGGCTTGACTCCCTTTAGGCCACTCAGTGGGCTTCAAGAGATACCCGTCGCAACTGGAGAGGAGAGCGGAATTCTTTGCTTCCACTCAAGATGAGGCCTGACTCCCCGGGTGAACCT
The DNA here is from genome assembly GCF_019923935.1 of Bubalus bubalis. Taxonomy (NCBI): domain Eukaryota; kingdom Metazoa; phylum Chordata; class Mammalia; order Artiodactyla; family Bovidae; genus Bubalus; species Bubalus bubalis. The sequence continues at coordinate 52,177,912 of NC_059158.1, read as the reverse complement.
TGAATGTAACACCAAGATCCCTGTGGCCATTGGAGAGGAACACGAGGTCCTGCACACAAGCCTTGGTGGGGTCTCTTTTGCCTTCAGTGACTAGAGCGCACCTCCAGCTCTTCCTCGAATCTCGAATGGAAGATAAGACTTTTGTGGGCCAACACAAGAGGAAGCATGAATTCCCTGTGGTAACTCAAATATCCCACCGCAACTCGAGAAAAACCAAGTGGTTCCGCAGTCATTCCAAGATGAGGCCCTTGCCCGCTGGAGCACCCCAAGAGAAGTCCAACGTTCCATTTTGAAGAGTGAAACGGTACTTGGAACGCTTTATGCGACCCCAAAAGTTACCCGACATACCTGTCTCACTTGAGGGAAACACCGAGGTTCCCAGCAGCACTTCATCTGAGCCACTTCTCCCCTCCTGATCGCCACAGGAGGGTCGATTCCTCTGCTTTGTCTGGAAGAGTTTCATGACCTTCGCGGCACACCTCAGGATGAGGCCGGTTTCATGAGGAAATTCGAGACAACCCACGTGGGTGCTGCCAAATGCTGAAAGACACCGATTTCCCAGTCCACTCTTCATAAGAACCCGATGCCCGGACACCTCTTCGAATGTAACACAGTGGATGAAGTCACAACACGAAGGGGCACTGACATCCTAATTGCATTGACCGGAAAAACCCACAGGTCCCAAATAAAACTCGACAAGTGGCCTGTCATCCTGTGAAAAACTCGAGAGGCAAGCGGATTTCCATTCCTCAACACAGGACAAGGCCTGACTCTCCTGTCCCAACTCTGCAGGGACCCTGTGATCGAAGTCAGAAATGGAAAGGAACCCTGAATTTACTGCCTCAACTCGAGAAGCGGCCCACTTCCATTCCACCAAACCCAGGGACTCTGGAGAGGGCCTGCCCCACTCCACAGGACGCCTGAATTCTCAGAGGCACCCTGAGAAGCTCTCTGAGGTCACCTGCACTAGTTGAGGGAATCAAGGGTTTCCTGCCGCAACCAGAGAAAGACCTCAAGAGTCCTTCTTCAACGCGTCTTCGAGCCCTAGTCCCCTCCCAGTGACTCGAGAGCCAATGACGCGCTCCTCCTCGCTACGCGCAGGGAGACCTGACTTCCCTGGCGCCGCACGAGAGGCTCCCTGAGATCCTCGCCGTGCCTCGCGAGAAAACCCCCACGGGCGCCGCAGCTCGAGGAAACCCCTGAGACGCCCCCGTCCTCGCGAGGTGAAGGGCCTTCTTTCCTGCATGGCCTGGAGAACAATCCCGAGCCCTCTCTCCAAAATGAAGAGGAGGCTTGACTCCATTGACGCCACTAGGGGGCTCCAAGAGATCCGCGTCGCGACTCGGGAGGACAGCGGAGTCCTTTGCTTCCCCTCGAGACGAGGCCTGACACCCAGGGGGATCCTGGAATGCAACCCGAGATCCCTGCCTTCCCTGGAGAGGAACATTAGGTCCTGGACACACGCCTAGATGAGGTCTCTTTGGCCCTGCAGTGACTCGAGCGCAACCCCCAGCTTTCCCTCGCAACTCGAATGGAAGATTGGACTTCCCAGGGCCAACAGAGGAGGAAGCCTGAATCCCCGTCGTCACTCGAGAATCCCGCCGCAACTCGAGAAAAAACACGTGGTTCCAACGTCTTCGCAAGATGAGGCCCTTGCCCACTACAGCGTCTCAAGGGAAGTCCCATGTTCCGCCCTGAAGTGCGAAACGTACCTGACACCCTTCGTGCGACCCCAAAAGTTCCCCGACACGCCGGGTTCCCTCGAGGGAACACCGAGCGTCCCGGCACAGCTTCATCTGAGCCCTTCTCCCCTCCTGATCACGACAGGAGAGTCGATTCCCCTGCGTGGTCAGGAAGGGGTTCCCGGCCTTCCCGGCGCACCTCAGGATGAGGCCGGTCTCACGAGGAAATTCGAGACGAGCCACGTGGGTGGTGCCACATGCCGAACGCCCCCGATTCCCCGGTCCGCTCTTGAGAAGGACCCGAGGCCCGGACCCCTCTTCGAAGGCAACCCTGTGGGTGAAGGCACAACACGAAGGGGCACTGACACCCCCGTGCATCGTCCGGCAAAGACCCGCGGTTTCCACACACAGCTCGACGAGGGGCCTGAGACCCCCTGAGCAACTCGAGAGGCAAGCGGAGTTTCCTTCCTCAGACAAGACGAGGCCTGACTCTCCTGTCCCAACTCTGCAGGGACCCTGCGGTCGGAGTCCGAAACGGAGAGGAAGCCTGAGTTCCTGTCTCCCCTCGAGGATGAGGCCCTCTTCCGATTGCGCCAGACCCAGCGGAGTCCCGAGAGGCCCCGACAACTCCACAGGATCCCTCACCTCTCAGAGGCACCCTGGGAAGTTCCCTAAGGTCCCCGGCAGAAGGCGAGGGAAACGAGGGTTTCCCTGCCGCCACCCGAGAAAGACCTCGAGAGTCCTTCTTCAACGCGTCTCGAGGCCCTAGTCCCCTCCCAGTGACTCGAGAGCCATGACGCGCTCCCCCTCGCCACGCGCATGGAGACCTGACTTCCCTGGCGCCGCACGAGAGGCTCCCTGAGATCCTCGTCGTGCCTCGTGAGAAAACCCCCACGGGCGCCGCAGCTCGAGGAAACCCCTGAGAAGCCCCCGTCCTCGCGAGGTGAGGGCCTTCTTTTCCTGCCTTGCCTGGAGAGCAATCCCGAGTCCTCTCTCCAAACTGAAGATGAGGCTGACTCCCTTGAGGCCACTCAGGGGGCTCCAAGAGATCCGCGTCGCGACTCGAGAGGAGAGCGGAGTCCTTGGCTTCCCCTCGAGGCGAGGCCTGACTCCCCGGGGGACTCTGGAGTGCAACCCCGGGATCCCTGTCTTCCCTTGAGAGTACTACTAGGTCCTGGACACAGGCCTAGATGAGGTCTCTTTGGGCCCTGCAGTGACTCGAGCGCAACCCCCAGCTTTCCCTCGCAACTCGAATGGAAGATTGGGCTTCCAGGGCCAACCCAAGAGGAAGCCTGAAATCCCCGTCGTAACTCGAGAATCCCGCCGCAACTCGAGAAAAACCACGTGGTCCCAACGTCTTCGCAAGATGACGCCCTTGCCCGCGACGGCGTCTGAAGGGAAGTCCCCTGTTCCGCCCTGAAGGGCGAAACGGTCCCTGACAGCCTTCATGCGACCCCCAAAAGTTCCTCGACACGCCGGGTTCCCTCGAGGGTAACACCGAGGGTTCTGGCCCCACTTCATCTGAGCCCCTTCTCCCCTCCTGATGGCGACAGGAGAGTCGATCCCCCTGCGTTGTCTGGAAGGCTCCCCGGCCTTCCCGGCATACCTCAGGATGTAGCCGGCCTCACTAGGAAATTTGAGACTAGCCCCGTGGGTGGTCCCACATGCCGAAAGACCCCGATTTCCCTGTCCGCTCTTGAAAAGAACCCGAGGCCCGGACACCTCTTCGAAGGCAACCCAGTGGGTGAAGGCACAACACGAAGGGGCACTGTCACCGTCGTGCATCGTCCGGAAACACCCGCAGGTTCCACACACAGCTGAACAAGGGGCCTGAGACCCCCTGAACACCTCGACAGGCAAGCGGAGTTCCCTTCCTCAGACAAGACGATTCCTGACTCTCCTGTCCCAACTCTGCAGGGACCCTGCGGTCGGAGTCCGAAACGGAGAGGAAGCCTGAGGTTCCTGCCTTCCCTGGAGATGAGGCCCTCTTCCATTGCGCCAAACCCAGCGGAGTCCTGAGAGGCCCCGCCAACTCCACAGCATCCCTCATCTGTCAGAAGCACACTGGGAAGTTCCCTAAGGTCACCGGTAAACTTTTATTGCACAAGGTCCCCATGAAAAGGCCCACGCAGCAGGACAGCCACAGATTCTGTCTGCCATTAAAGGGCAGTAAGGTGCCCTCCCCCCTTCTTTGCTGCCTCGGCGGCCACCAGGGTGCAATTCGCGTACCCTTCCCTTTCCCATCCTAGCAGGTGCTCCAGGGCCCGCTGGCCTACAAAGTGCCAGAAGCAGGGCTGGGCCAGCCGGCCAGAATTCAGGGTTCTGTCCCTTGGACTTCCAGCGGACACTAGGCTGCTTGGGAAAACCGCGCAGACTCTGAGGTTTTTCAGCAGAGGGGTGGAGCGGTAAAGGCCTTGACCCCAAAGACGAGGCCTTTCCTGCGACCGCCAGGTTGGGGAGCTCTGAGACTGTGCCAACACAGGGCGGAATACATGGTTCCCTGCTCCACGCAGTCCCCGTTCCCTTACCTGTGTTCCGCACCCCTCCGCTGTGGCCAATGGATGCCGATCCTTGGGGATCCAGGAGTTCACGAAATGGGCATTCCCAGCCGCAATGGCGACCCCCAACAGCACATCTGGAAAGCCCTCCCCCACCCCCGCCAGGAGCCGACCCCCACTGCGAACGGACCCCCACCCCGCCCCGCGCCGCCAGGTTTTGCCCCGGCCCTGCCTGGGCTCCCGGCGGGTTCCCAGCCACATTGGCGACCCCCGGGAGCACAACAGGGACCGACCCCCCACCCACAGCGAGCGGAATCTCGACCTGTGCAGCCCAGGTTTACCCCACCCTGGCTGCGCTCCCGGCGCGTTTCCAGCTGCAGTGGCCATCTCCGAGAGCACAACTGGGAAGCCCTCCCCTACCCCCGCCAGGAGCCGACACCCGCCCTGCGCCGCCCGGGTTCGCCCCGCCCCTGCCGCGCTCCAGGGGCGCTGCCCACCTTCACCAGGGCTCTCGGTGAGCCCCGTCCCCACGCCCGGTTCCAGGAGAGGCTCTCGGACCTCGCTGCTGCCGCCAGGTCAAACATGAGGACAATACATACACCCCACAGAGACAATCCAAGCTGTCTATGATTTAGGGATAAAACGAGGACTACAGAAAGGCAAGATGACCTGACCTAGGAGGGCCATGATATTCTATAGAACCAGACAAAGTTGGTTACCAAGGAAACTTTTTTCCTTGGAACCCGGAAAGCTGGTTCTTTGCATATGCAATGACCAACAATTAGCTTGTTACCCAAGCCTGCCTTACTGCCACCCCCATCCCCCCACTCCCCAGAAGACTGGCTCAAAGAAATATTTTAAATCTCAGGCGGAAACCTGGAAGATGTCTTGTCTGTCTGTTTGGATTAAGGTATGTGTCAGTGTGAGCCTTGTGTTTTTTGATAATATTGCTCAAGTTCTGTGTTCTGATTTCAATGGTCTCAAGACAAGGCAGCCCTTCCAAATCAAACTGCTGGAAATACAAGAAAACATTGACCTAAATGAATGTCAGAGTCCCGTGAACTGGGAACTAGTCAATATTAAATATCTAGTATTTTTGGTTTTGCTCCTCCATTATAGACATGTCTAAGAGTCAACAACATTAAGCACAACATGTTCATAGTGCCTAGGTTTCTTTTGAGGTAAAAATTGCTCTATTGTTATATCTGTCACAAGCTTGTCAGCAAGAAACTACCTGGAAACGACAACAACAAAAGTAAAAAATGTAAATGTGATATGAGCTTTTAGACAAACTCTTTACAATAATTATACTCTAAAATATCTGCCTCTCATAGTCTTGATTGAAGGCAGAGGAGAAGGGGATGACAGAGGATACGATGGTTGGATGGCATCACTGACTCGATGGACATGAGTTTGAGCAAGCCCCTGGAGCTGGTGACGGACACGGAAGCCTGGCGTCCTTCAGGCCACGGGGTCCCAAAGAGTCAGACACGACTGAGCAACTGAACTGAACTGAACTAACAAACGTTTCTCCAGGTGTTTTGGTTACCCGAGTTTCTATCCTTGTGACGACAGTGTATTGAATAGCTAGGTCATTTCCAAATAAATGAAAGTTCTGAAACATTCACGACTTGAAAGGACCTCCCTTTTACACAGAAACAAAAGAGATTTTTGACTCTCCATGAATAGTGTCTGGCACCATCCTGACATGTTAAATGTAAGAAAGCAATTGTTTTGTTTTGTTTTGTTCTGTTCTTGGGGGTGGGGGGAGGGGGGCGGGCTATAGCCGAATGCCAATATAAAAGTCAGTTCTTGGTTGCTGAAGGGAAATGTATGACTTGTTATTACAAGAAAGTATGTGGAATGCAATGGCACTTGAGGAAGGAAAACGAAGTAGTTCTGTCTTACAGGTGGCCGTTTCAGGATGGGAGAAGCAAAGGAATGGGTACAGAATGGGATAAGGAGGTTGTAGGGAAAGTGGACCCCCAGAAAAGAGTTCTGTGCCTAGCACAAGTTTTCTTGAGATGTCGAACTGCCTTTGCTAATGGAGTTTAAGTTTCTTTACCTCTTAAGTGATCTCTTCTAGGTTGACCTAGAACAGAAATCTTTGGTTAGCTTTGGCTAAGTGGAGAAGTAGTGTTTCACGGTGACATATGTGATCCTTCCTGACTGTTTGCAGCCCTTTTGATATCGATGCACTGCTTCTGCTGCTGCTGCCGCCGCCTGCTGCTGCTAAGTCGTTTCAGTCGTGTCCGACTCTGTGCGACCCCATAGACGGCAGCCCACCAGGCCCCGCAGTCCCTGGGGTTCTCTAGGCAAGAACACTGGAGTGGGTTGCCATTTCCTCCTCCCATGCATGAAAGTGAAAAGTGAACGTGAAGTCGCTCAGTGGTGTCCGACTCTTAGCGACCCCATGGACTGCAGCCTACCAGGCTCCTCCATCCATGGGATTTTCCACGCAAGAGTACTGGAGTGGGGTGCCATTGCCTTCTCCCATATCTATGCACAAGCCTGCCTAAATAATTGACTTCTAGCTAGCTTTGGGATGCCAATGACCATCCACCCTTACCAGGCAACAGAGAAGAGAAAAACACTTACCACAGGAGGTCCTGGTAAGGAACAAGGAACTAACAAGCTCCCGCCAACCAGGATTCTGCAGAGGTCAACAAGAGGTCAGTAAGAGATGGAAGACTGCAGTCCAGAGGTCCTAGCAACTTCCATCTTGCAGCAGAGACCCAGCATAGTCAAAACGAATTCAATGTTGCAAAAAATAAGTAAACAAATAAAGGACAGAAGTTCTTTGAACACATGACTGAGATTAGGGGTGAGGCAGTACATGTACGGTGCCCGGAAAATCTTAAAGTATGAGAAAGGAAAGAAATTAAAGACAACTATCAAGCTGTCCAAACTGATAAAAACGAAAGATTACACAGTTTTTTCTGTATATATTAGCAGATAATAATCTGAAAAGGAATTAAAAAAATTCCCTTTCAATAATGTCAACATGAATACAACACTTTGCCATGGATGTAACGAGGATGACAAGACTGGCACACTGGAAATTATACACCCTGGCTGAAAACTATCCTGAATACATGGACAGATATTCCATAACAATGGAAAGACTTAAGATGGCAATACCATGGAATGCATCTTCAATCTGAAATGAAGATTTGATATGATTTGATCGCTCAGAGCTTTTGTGTCATCAATTGTTATTAAAGTATAAATGAGATAGAGAAAGCTGCTGACTTAGACTTGAGGCGGGGTGTACGCCCTGCTGGTCTCTAGCCAGATATTCTACAGGCACTAGCAGTCAGCTAAGGAAAGAAAGGCACTGTCTCAGGGAATGGCACCAGGCCCCTCCCCCACGACATGCCTTGAGGTCACATTGGCAGCAGGTGAGTCATCCTGGGCCAAAAACTGATTGACATGAATCTTGAAGAAAGGCAGTATTCCAGGCAAATATATCATTTCCTTAACATAGATTAGGAGAACAAGGTACGAGGAAAACATACTGTTTTGTTCAAGTCGCTTCTGAGCCTATTGGGGGAACCGACCTGAAGCCAGAGTCCAGCAGATATACATAGGATATTTACATCGCTTAAGACAAACATTTCCTCAGGAACAAATGCATTGCTTAGCTCAAGGTTTGTCTGCGAAATTCTTACACATCAGGAGATGGCTCCGAGCTGGGTTTCTACACACAAGAACATGAATGCAAAGGACAAGCCTGCACAGCCCATCTGCCCCCCTCCCCCACAGCCAGCAGCATTTCCAAGTGACCTCCTAAGGCCTTCCCCAAAATACAGGGGCACCTCTGGGTTTCCTGTTTCCCTCACTTCGAACACTTTTCTTAAAAAAAAAAAAATCCTGCACACTTCTTGATAGAATGCCACAGTGCAAGGAAAACAGGCCTTCAATACTTAAACCTCCCTGTGCCAAACACTTGGGGCTTGGTTTTGTTTTGTTTTGTTTTTTAATTACACCACCACATAATTTAAACTTTTTACAATTTCTAATTATTCAGTACCAAAACACCAAACTTTTATTGCACAAGGTCCCCATGAAAAGGCCCACGCATCAGGACAGCCACAGATTCTGCCATGAAAGGGCAGCAAGGTGCCCTCCCCCCTTCTTTGCTGCCTGGGCGGCCACCAGGGTTTGAAATCCATGCACCCTACTAAGTTTCTAGGGTGCAATTCGCTGGACCCTTCCCTTTCTCATCCCTAGCAGGTGCTCCAGGGCCCGCTGGCCTACAAAGTGCCAGAAGCAGGGCTGGGCCAGCCGGCCAGAGTTCAGTGTTCTGTCCCTTGGACTTCCAGGGACACTAGGCTGCTTGGGAAAACCGTGCAGACTGAGATTTTTCAGCAAAGGGGTGGAGCGGTAAAGGCCTTGACACCAAGGGCGAGGCCTTTCTGCAACCGCCAGGTTGGGGAGCTCCGAGAATGTGCCAACAGAGGGCGGAATACGTGGTTCCCTGCTCCAAGCAGTCCCAGTTCCCTGACCTGTGGCCCGCAGCCCTCCGCTGCACCCACTAGATGTGGATCCTTGGGGACACAGGAGCGTAGGAAATGGGCGTTCCTAGCCGCAGTGTCGACCCCCGAGAGCACAACTGGGACCGAACCCCCACCCACAGCCATCTAAATCTCGACCCGCGCAGCCCAGGTTTACCCCGCCCCGGGTGCGCTCCCGGCGCAGTTTCCAGCCGCAGTGGCCACCACCGAGAGCACAACTGGGAAGCCCTCCCCCTACCCCCGCCAGGAGCCGAACCCCGCCCCGCGCCACCCGGGTTCACCCCGCCCCTGCCGCACTCCCAGCGCGTTTCCAGCTGCAGTGGGGACCCCCGAGAGCACAACTGTTACCGCCCCCCACCCCCTCCCGACCGGAACCCCGACCCGCGCCGCCCGGGATCGCCCCGCCCCTGGCGCGCTCCCGGCGCGTTGCCCACTTCCACCAGGGGCTCCCTGGTGAGCCCCGTCCCCACGCCCGGTTCCAGGAGAGGCTCTCGGACCTCGCTACTGCCGCCAGGTCAAACACGAGGACAATACATCCACCCCACAGAGACAATCCAAGCTGTCTATGATTTAGGGATAAAACGAGGACTACAGAAAGGAAAGATGTCCTGACCTAGGAGGGCCATGAGAGTCTATAGATCCAAACAAAATTGGGTACCAAGGAAACTTTTTTCCTTGGAACCCGGAAAGCTGGTTCTTTGCATATGCAATGACCAACAATTAGCTTGTTACCCAAGCCTGCCTCGCTGCCACCCCCACTCCCCCCCCCCCACCACTTCCCAGGAAAACGGCTCAAAGAAATATTTTAAATCTCAGGCGGAAAACTGGAAGATGTCTTGTCTGTCTGTCTGGATTAAGGTATGTGTCAGTGTGAGCCTTGTGTTTTTTGATAATATTGCTCAAGTTCTGAGTTCTGATTTCAATGGTCTCAAGACAAGGCAGCCCTTCCAAATCAAACTGCTGGAAATACAAGAAAACATTGACCTAAATGAATGTCAGAGTCCCGTGAACTGGGAACTAGTCAATATTAAATATCTAGTATTTTTGGTTTTGCTCCTCCACTATAGACATGTCTAAGAGTCAACAACATTAAGCACAACATGTTCATAGTGCCTAGGTTTCTTTTGAGGTAAAAATTGCTCTATTGTTATATGTGTCACAAGCTTGTCAGCAAGAAAGTACCTGGAAACAGCAACAACCAATGTAAAAATGTAAATGTGATATGAGCTTTTAGATAAACTCTTAACAATAATTATACTCTAAAATATCTGCCTCTCATAGTCTTGATTGAAGGCAGAGGAGAAGGGGATGACAGAGGATAAGATGGTTGGATGGCATCACTGACTCGATGGACATGAGTTTGAGCAAGCCCCTGGAGTTGGTGATGGACACGGAAGCCTGGCGTCCTGCAGGCCACGGGGTCACAAAGAGTCAGACTCGACTGAGCAACTGAACTGAACTGAACTTACAATCGTTCCTCCAGGTGTTTTGGTTACCTGAGTTTCTATCCTGGTGCTAAACTAAGTGACGACAGTGTATTGAATAGCTAGGTCACTTCCAAATAAATGAAACTTCTTAAACATTCACGACTTGAAAGGACCTCCCTTTTACACAGAAACAAAAGAGATTTTTGACTCTGCATGAATAGTGACTGGCACCATCCGAACATATTAAATGTAAGAAAGCAATTTTTTTGTTTTGTTTTGTTTTGTTCTGTTCTTGCAGGAAGCGGGGTGGGCGCTATTATCACTGATAGGTATGCTCACCAATCTATCAAATGCCAATATAAGAGTCAGTTCTTGGTTGCTGAAGGGAAATGTATGACTTGTTATTACAAGAATGTATGGAATGCAATCACACTTTAAGAAGGAAAACGAAGTAGTTCTGTCTTACAGGTGGCATTTTCAGGACGGGAGAAGCAAAGGAATGGGTACAGAATGGGATAAGGAGGTTGTAGGGAAAGTAGGCCCCCAGAAAAGAGTTTTGTGCCTAGCACAAGTTTTCTTGAGATGTTGAACTGCCTTTGCTAATGGAGTTTAAGTTTCTTTACCTCTTAAGTGATCTCTTCTAGGTTGACCTAGAACAGAAATCTTTCGTTAGCTTTGGCTAAGAGGAGAAGTATTGTTTCACGATGACATATGTGATCCTACCTGACTGTTCTCATCCCCTTTGATATCTATGCACTGCTGCTGCTGCTGCTGCAGCTGCTAAGTGGTTCAGTTGAGGCCGACCCTGTGCCACGCCATAGATGGCAGCCCACCAGGCCCCGCAGTCCCTGGGGTTCTCTAGGCAAGAACACTGGAGTGGGTTGCCATTTCCTCCTCCTATGCATGAAAGTGAAAAGTGAAAATGAAGTCACTCAGTGGTGTCCGACTCTTAGCCACCCCATGGACTGCAGCCTACCAGGCTCCTCCATCCTTGGGATTTTCCAGGAGTGGGGTGCCATTGCCTTCTCCCATATCTGTGCACAAGCCTGCCTAAATAATTGACTTCTAGCCAACTTTGGGATGCCCATGACCACCCACCCTTACCAGGCAACAGAGAAGAGAAAAACACTTACCACAGGAGGTTCTGATAAGGAACAAGGAACTAACAAGCTCCCACCTACCAGGATTCTGCAGAGGTCAACAAGAGGTCAGCAAGAGATGAGAGACTGCAGTCCAGAGGTCCTAGCTACTTCCATCTAGCAACAAACACCCAGCATAGTCAAAACGATTTCAATGTTAAAGAATAAATAAATAAATAAATAAAAGGACAGAAGTTCTTTGAACACATGTCTGAATTTAGGGGTGAGGCATTACATATGTGTCCCAGGATAATCTTAAAGTGTCAGAAAGTAAAGAAATTAAAGACAACTATCAAGCTGTCCAAACTGATAAAAATGAATGATTACACAGTTTTATCTGTATACATTAGCAGATAATAATCTGAAAAGGAATTTTAAAAAATTCCCTTTCAATAATATCAACATGAATAAAACACTTTGCCATGGATGTAACGAGGATGACAAGACTGGCACACTGGAAATTATACACCCTGGCTGAAAACTATCCTGAATACATGGACAGATATTCCATAACGATGGAAAGACTTAAGATGGCAATACCATGGAATGCATCTTCAATCTGAAATGAAGATTTGATATGATTTGATCGCTCAGAGCTTTTGTGCCATCAACTGTTATTAAAGTATGAAAGAGATAGAGAAAGCTGCTGACTTAGACTCGAGGCGGGGTGGGGGGGGTAGTAAGAGTACCCCCTGCTGGTCTTTAGCCAGATATTCTACAGGCACTAGCAGTCAGCTAAGGAAAGAAAGGAACTGTTTCAGGGAATGGCACCAGGCCCCTCCCCCACGACATGCATTGAGATAATATTGGCAGCAGGTGAGTCATCCCGGGCCAAAACTTGATTGACATGAATCTTGAAGAAAGGCAGTATTGCAGGCAAATATATCATTTCCTTAACATAGATAAGGAGAACAAGCTAGGAGGAAAACATGCTGTTTTGTTCAAATCGCTTCTGAGCCTTTTGGGGGAACCGACCTGAAGCCAGAGTCTAGCGGAAATACATAGGATATTTACATCGCTTAAGACAAACATTTTCTTAGGAAAAAATGCATTGCTTAGCTCAAGGTTTGTCTGCGAAATTCTTACACATCAGGAGATGGCTCCGAGCTGGGTTTCCACACACAAGAACATCCATGCAAAGGACAAGCCTGCACAGCCCATCTGCCCCTCTCCCGCACAGCCAGCAGCATTTCCAAGTGACCTCCTAAGGCCTTCCCCAAAATACAGGGGCACCTCTGGGTTTCCTGTTTCCCTCACTTCGAACACTTTTCTTAAAAAAAAAAAAATCCTGCACACTTCTTGATAGAATGCCACAGTGCAAGGAATACAGTCCTTCAATATTTAAACCTCCATTTGCAAAACACTTGGAGCTTGGTTTTGTTTTGTTTTGTTTTTTAATTACACCACCACATAATTTAAAGCTTTTACACGTTCTAATTATTCAGTTCCAAAACACCAAACTTTTATTGCACAGGGTCCTCATGAAAAGGCCCACGCAGCTGGACAACCACAGATTCTGCCATGAAAGGGCAGCAAGGTGCCCTCCCCCCTTCTTTGCTGCCTGGGCGGCCACCAGGGTTTGAAATCCATGCACCCTACTAAGTTTCTAGGGTGCAATCCGTGGACCCTTCCCTTTCCCATCCCAGCAGGTGCTCAAGGGCCCGCTGGCTTACAAAGTGCCAGAAGCAGGGCTGGGCCAGCCGGCAAGAATTCAGTGTTCTGTCCCTTGGACTTCCAGCGGACACTAGGCTGCTTGGAAGAACCGCGCAGACTCTGAGATTTTTCAGCAGAGGGGTGGAGCGGTAAAGGCCTTGACCCCAAAGGCAAGGCCTTTCTGCGACCGCCAGTTTGGGGAGCTCCGAGAATGTGCCAACAGACGGCGGAATACTTGGTTCCCTGCTCCACGCAGTCCCAGTTCCCTTACCTGTGGTCCGCAGCCCTCCGCTGCACCCATGGGATGGCGATCCTTGGGGACCCAGGAGCGGACGAAATGGGAGTTCCCAGCCGCAGTTGCAACCCCCGAGAGCGCAACTGGGAACCCCTCCCCATCCCCCCCATGAGCCGACCCCCGCCCCGCGCCGCCAGGGTTAGCCCCGCCCCTGCCGCGCTCCCGGCGCGTTTTCAGCCTCAGTGTCCACCTCCGAGAGCACAACTGGGAAGCCCGCCCCCACCCCCGCCAGAAGCCGACTCCCGCCCCACGCCGCCCGCGTTCGCCCCGCCCCTGCACGGTCCAGGTACCTTCCCAGCTTCTAGCGTTCACGCCCGGGTAGGAGCAGGATGTAGGAGTATGGGAGATGTGTCTGGAGCCTGACAGCCTCAGCTCCGCTCTGGCCTGCCCTTTGGACCTAGGAGCCAGGCCAACTTGCAGAGGGCTTAGGGCCCCATTGTATGCAAACTACCAAGGCCTACCGCAAGGAGAGCTCTGTCCGAGGGAAGGGAAGCGCCCCAGGCTGCGTTCCCAAGCTGTTGCTTGGCAATGCAGACTCAGCGGTAAACGGAGGGAATCAGGGTCCTAGTGCCCCTGTCTTGGGGAGGAAGCTCCACAGCCAGAGTGTTCCTCCCTTTGTGCCCAGAAAGCGCCTGAC